>NC_143385.1:52496802-52799832 GCF_980474605.1 Leiobunum rupestre | reverse complement strand
AACATCAGTGGCGAGCTGAAGGCCTTTGAGTTGAAGCTGGTTGGGGCCATGCGCAAGGAAGGCTGGGACGGCAACGCCAATGGCACAATCCAGTGGTCGTTTTCGGGAGCCTTGCTGTACTCCATTATCGTCATTACCACAATCGGTCAGTGTTTTTTCTTGTTCTCGTATTTGTCGTAATGGCAGTGACCGATTAACCAAAATGCTGTGCACACTAAAGCCTAGGGCTCGGGATGAAGCTATAGGGGGATACTAATTAAGAGTTTAAGACCAGGTGCCCAGGGGGGTATTTAGTCTTGGGAAGAGCCTCGGAGTTATATCGTGGGTCGGTGTTTACATTTATCGGCCTTCGTACGAGACACCACATAATCAAATTGATAGTTTATCTAGGTGTCAACGAGGTTTATATATGGATTGGAATCCAGGAGTTAAGTACTTAATTACTTTATGAAGAGCCCAAGGCCATGAGTTTGATGAGTTTTATACGAGTTCCTACCATACATCGGCGATTCCCGCCTCCGGCCTCTGAGACCGGAGACCTGAGATTTCTGTGGAGACCGGAGGCCTCTAGTCGCGATGGAGACATGGAGACTGGATTTCTATGGATACTGGATGCCTGTAGTCGGGATGGTGCGTGGAGACCTGGAGACCGGAGGCCTCTAGTCACGATGGAGATTGGAGGCCCAACCATAGGTCTGCAACACTTTTGGTCTCCATTCTCCGGTTCTCCAGTTTCCAATGGAAGGTTGGGCCTCTAGTCTCCGGTCCTCCAGGTCTCTGTCCCGACTAGAGGTCTCCAGTCAGCATCCCGACTAGAGGCCGCCAGTCTCCATAGAATCTCAGGTCCTGGTCTCGGAGACCGGAGGCCAGAGCCACTGATGCATGGGTCGAACCTTAAAGTGGAAATTAGAGAACCGGAGACTGGAGACCAAAAGTTTGATAAATATGTCGACCCACCCTCAAAATTTTTATTTATATGAAAACTAAATTTCGCTCTTGTGGTACTCCTCTGCTTCGTCACATGATGTCTGAAATATAGACAATTTTAAACAGATAAAACTTCCAATTCTGCGGCGTGAGTCGATCTTTTACCCACTTTTTAATATAATAGCATAAAACTGATCAAACTCAGTGTCGTGTGGTTTTTATAACTTTGTTTTTAGATATCAGTTTGTCGGTTTCAATAACTTAAGTTAAGTATAATAGTCGTGGATTTTTATACGTTAAATTTACCCTAGTTTCATCGGTTTTAGACCTTTAATATTATTTTAGATAGGTTTTAATCTTATCGAAATAAAACTATGGTTTGATACTTTCGATCACGATTTTTTTACGCATTCATTTTAGTCGGTCATAGGCATTGAGTTTCATCGGTTTTTGAGCCTCGAGTTTCGTCGGTTTTCGAATCTCGAGTTTAGGGGTTTATGCTTATAATTTCGGTAACAGTTTGAAAGCAAACAGTAAAACTGGACCAAAGCCCGACTTTAAGGCACGTAACGTGTTTAGGCCTGTCTCCAGTGATCCGTGACTGATATACACTAGCCCATAAATAGACATGGCGCTTGGGAATCGACGATTTCATTCGTCCCAGGGCGCGTGAAATCAGCTCTGAGAAATCTTAATTACCAGCAGAAAGGAGCTTTTTCTTGTTCGCGAGTTTTATATCTCTTTGTTTTCAGGGGGACGCGAAATTCTTGAGATGAGTAGACCCGGATTAAAGCTCCGCTCATTTCCTCGCGCGAATACAAAACGCTCCGGCGATCCAGAATTAGCTACTCAATGACGTCACAATGCGTTCGCGCCAAATTTATTTTCTTATACTTTTTTTTCTGACAACAAAAACACAGTAGCGAATATTTTGGGTTACTACTGTTATCTTTTATTTACATTGCTAGCGATACTTAATTGGGAAACCATTCGTGTTGATCCAATTTCGACATTGGGAAATGCCATCTATATCTCGGATAGAACCAAGTAAAAAGAAAACTAAGTTAATTAGAGCAACTGGATGTAAAGAAACAAGCAAAACCCAGCTCGGTGCTATAAAGAAATAAGCAAAACGAGGCTCCTCAGTATAAAGAAATAAGCAAAACGAGGCTCCTCAGTATAAAGAACCAAGCAAAAACAAGGCTCCTCAGTATAAAGAACCAAGCAAAAAATCAGTCGATATTATGGACTAAAGTGAATCTGATCCCTTGATCGGGCACAAAGAGCCAAGTAAAACCAAGCTCCTCGTTATAAAGAATTGGGTAAATCAGATCCCCTGTTTATAAAGAGCCAAGTAAAACCAAGCTTCTCGGCATAAAGAACTAGGTAAAAATGATCCCTTGATCGGGCACAAAGAGCCAAGTAAAACCAAGCTCCTCGTTATAAAGAATTGGGTAAATCAGATCCCCTGTTTATAAAGAGCCAATTAAAACCAAGCTTCTCGGCATAAAGAACTAGGTAAAAATGATCCCTTGATCGGGCACAAAGAGCCAAGTAAAACCAAGCTCCTCGTTATAAAGAATTGGGTAAATCAGATCCCCTGTTTATAAAGAGCCAAGTAAAACCAAGCTTCTCGGCATAAAGAACTAGGTAAAAATGATCCCTTGATCGGGCATAAAGAGCCAAGTAAAACCAAGCTTCTCGTTATAAAGAATTGGGTAAATCAGATCCCCTGTTTATAAAGAGCCAAGTAAAACCAAGCTTCTCGGCATAAAGAACTAGGTAAAAATGATCCCTTGATCGGGCACAAAGAGCCAAGTAAAACCAAGCTCCTCGTTATAAAGAATTGGGTAAATCAGATCCCCTGTTTATAAAGAGCCAATTAAAACCAA
Organism: Leiobunum rupestre; assembly: GCF_980474605.1. Classification (NCBI taxonomy): domain Eukaryota; kingdom Metazoa; phylum Arthropoda; class Arachnida; order Opiliones; family Sclerosomatidae; genus Leiobunum; species Leiobunum rupestre. The sequence goes on along the minus strand of NC_143385.1, from coordinate 52,797,013 downwards.
GCTTCTCGGCATAAAGAACTAGGTAAAAATGATCCCTTGATCGGGCACAAAGAGCCAAGTAAAACCAAGCTCCTCGTTATAAAGAATTGGGTAAATCAGATCCCCTGTTTATAAAGAGCCAAGTAAAACCAAGCTTCTCGGCATAAAGAACTAGGTAAAAATGATCCCTTGATCGGGCACAAAGAGCCAAGTAAAACCAAGCTCCTCGTTATAAAGAATTGGGTAAATCAGATCCCCTGTTTATAAAGAGCCAATTAAAACCAAGCTTCTCGGCATAAAGAACTAGGTAAAAATGATCCCTTGATCGGGCATAAAGAGCCAAGTAAAACCAAGCTCCTCGTTATAAAGAATTGGGTAAATCAGATCCCCTGTTTATAAAGAGCCAAGTAAAACCAAGCTTCTCGGCATAAAGAACTAGGTAAAAATGATCCCTTGATCGGGCATAAAGAGCCAAGTAAAACCAAGCTCCTCGTTATAAAGAATTGGGTAAATCAGATCCCCTGTTTATAAAGAGCCAAGTAAAACCAAGCTTCTCGGCATAAAGAACTAGGTAAAAATGATCCCTTGATCGGGCACAAAGAGCCAAGTAAAACCAAGCTCCTCGTTATAAAGAATTGGGTAAATCAGATCCCCTGTTTATAAAGAGCCAATTAAAACCAAGCTTCTCGGCATAAAGAACTAGGTAAAAATGATCCCTTGATCGGGCACAAAGAGCCAAGTAAAACCAAGCTCCTCGTTATAAAGAATTGGGTAAATCAGATCCCCTGTTTATAAAGAGCCAAGTAAAACCAAGCTTCTCGGCATAAAGAACTAGGTAAAAATGATCCCTTGATCGGGCACAAAGAGCCAAGTAAAACCAAGCTCCTCGTTATAAAGAATTGGGTAAATCAGATCCCCTGTTTATAAAGAGCCAATTAAAACCAAGCTTCTCGGCATAAAGAACTAGGTAAAAATGATCCCTTGATCGGGCATAAAGAGCCAAGTAAAACCAAGCTCCTCGTTATAAAGAATTGGGTAAATCAGATCCCCTGTTTATAAAGAGCCAAGTAAAACCAAGCTTCTCGGCATAAAGAACTAGGTAAAAATGATCCCTTGATCGGGCATAAAGAGCCAAGTAAAACCAAGCTCCTCGTTATAAAGAATTGGGTAAATCAGATCCCCTGTTTATAAAGAGCCAAGTAAAACCAAGCTTCTCGGCATAAAGAACTAGGTAAAAATGATCCCTTGATCGGGCACAAAGAGCCAAGTAAAACCAAGCTCCTCGTTATAAAGAATTGGGTAAATCAGATCCCCTGTTTATAAAGAGCCAATTAAAACCAAGCTTCTCGGCATAAAGAACTAGGTAAAAATGATCCCTTGATCGGGCACAAAGAGCCAAGTAAAACCAAGCTCCTCGTTATAAAGAATTGGGTAAATCAGATCCCCTGTTTATAAAGAGCCAAGTAAAACCAAGCTTCTCGGCATAAAGAACTAGGCAAAAATGATCCCTTGATCGGGCACAAAGAGCCAAGTAAAACCAAGCTCCTCGTTATAAAGAATTGGGTAAATCAGATCCCCTGTTTATAAAGAGCCAATTAAAACCAAGCTTCTCGGCATAAAGAACTAGGTAAAAATGATCCCTTGATCGGGCACAAAGAGCCAAGTAAAACCAAGCTCCTCGTTATAAAGAATTGGGTAAATCAGATCCCCTGTTTATAAAGAGCCAAGTAAAACCAAGCTTCTCGGCATAAAGAACTAGGTAAAAATGATCCCTTGATCGGGCATAAAGAGCCAAGTAAAACCAAGCTTCTCGTTATAAAGAATTGGGTAAATCAGATCCCCTGTTTATAAAGAGCCAAGTAAAACCAAGCTTCTCGGCATAAAGAACTAGGTAAAAATGATCCCTTGATCGGGCACAAAGAGCCAAGTAAAACCAAGCTCCTCGTTATAAAGAATTGGGTAAATCAGATCCCCTGTTTATAAAGAGCCAATTAAAACCAAGCTTCTCGGCATAAAGAACTAGGTAAAAATGATCCCTTGATCGGGCACAAAGAGCCAAGTAAAACCAAGCTCCTCGTTATAAAGAATTGGGTAAATCAGATCCCCTGTTTATAAAGAGCCAAGTAAAACCAAGCTTCTCGGCATAAAGAACTAGGTAAAAATGATCCCTTGATCGGGCACAAAGAGCCAAGTAAAACCAAGCTCCTCGTTATAAAGAATTGGGTAAATCAGATCCCCTGTTTATAAAGAGCCAATTAAAACCAAGCTTCTCGGCATAAAGAACTAGGTAAAAATGATCCCTTGATCGGGCACAAAGAGCCAAGTAAAACCAAGCTCCTCGTTATAAAGAATTGGGTAAATCAGATCCCCTGTTTATAAAGAGCCAAGTAAAACCAAGCTTCTCGGCATAAAGAACTAGGTAAAAATGATCCCTTGATCGGGCACAAAGAGCCAAGTAAAACCAAGCTCCTCGTTATAAAGAATTGGGTAAATCAGATCCCCTGTTTATAAAGAGCCAATTAAAACCAAGCTTCTCGGCATAAAGAACTAGGTAAAAATGATCCCTTGATCGGGCATAAAGAGCCAAGTAAAACCAAGCTCCTCGTTATAAAGAATTGGGTAAATCAGATCCCCTGTTTATAAAGAGCCAAGTAAAACCAAGCTTCTCGGCATAAAGAACTAGGTAAAAATGATCCCTTGATCGGGCATAAAGAGCCAAGTAAAACCAAGCTCCTCGTTATAAAGAATTGGGTAAATCAGATCCCCTGTTTATAAAGAGCCAAGTAAAACCAAGCTTCTCGGCATAAAGAACTAGGTAAAAATGATCCCTTGATCGGGCACAAAGAGCCAAGTAAAACCAAGCTCCTCGTTATAAAGAATTGGGTAAATCAGATCCCCTGTTTATAAAGAGCCAATTAAAACCAAGCTTCTCGGCATAAAGAACTAGGTAAAAATGATCCCTTGATCGGGCACAAAGAGCCAAGTAAAACCAAGCTCCTCGTTATAAAGAATTGGGTAAATCAGATCCCCTGTTTATAAAGAGCCAAGTAAAACCAAGCTTCTCGGCATAAAGAACTAGGTAAAAATGATCCCTTGATCGGGCACAAAGAGCCAAGTAAAACCAAGCTCCTCGTTATAAAGAATTGGGTAAATCAGATCCCCTGTTTATAAAGAGCCAAGTAAAACCAAGCTTATCGGTATTATGGACTTAAGTAAATCGGATCCCTTGCTCAGGCATAAAAACAAATCAAGCTAGTCGGTATTAAAAAACTGTTAAACTTAGTTTGTCCATGGTAATATAATTATTAAGAAAATTATAAAACGGAAAGAAATGCGTGGTTTTAACAATACATAAATAATAATATAACTTTTGAATTTCAAATTTGATGAACCCCAAGCCTTATAAAAAGAGGGTAATATTTTAAAACGTCGTTTCATTAGATTATTAATTCAGAAAACAAATTAATTAACTTAAACAAAGGTTACGAAGAAGCAAAACATTGGGGTGTGACTGCTTAGAATGTTTTATTCCCAAAAATATATATTTTTGTGACAACGTTTTAAGGTTAATGACTTTAAATTTAAAATTTTTAAACTCAATTTTTTTAATGTTTTGTAACGCGTTATATAATTGTTATGTTTTTGATTATTGAGTTTTATTACTTCGACTATGACCTTCGGTTCGAAAGCTCGGCAACGTATTTATTGTGGGTCTTGTATACCCAATAAAGTAATATTGTTAAAACCAAGTTGGAAAAAACAATTTAAATAGTGCTTCTAAGTAATAAAGTCAAAAATAAACATTCTTAAAAAATTTATCTTTGCAACATTTTTGTCTACGATTAAGGCATTAGTTCTTGTTCTAGTTTTTGATAATTTCCCCGATTTAGTCGCAATTAGAGGGCGAACCTTGATTTCTACTCCAATTAGTGCACTTCATATTTCCCGAGTCAAGGTTTTGCGTCTGTTCACTGTCTTTCGTGAATGAGTTTTCGGCCTAGCGTGGCTCGGGAGCGGAGTTTTATTACTGATTAGGTTTTCTCTCGCTCCGAACTGAGCTCTATTTGTGTACATAAGGTTGAGTTTTTGGTAGTTTATCCTGGCTGCGTGTCCTGGTGAGGGCTGGCTGGCAAATTGTAAATCGTAGGGGGTTGTTTATTTGAAGGTGTTTTGACCCTCCTTCGAGGTCGATTTCGCCGTCGTGTTACCCGATTTCAAATGCCAAATAGAATACACAAATCTTCTTGACGGTAACTTACTTTCTTCCAAAAGATTTATATTTTTGCTTCTCGAGAATCGTGTTTTCTGGTATTGAACACGCTTTCGTGGTGTTTAGGGAAGTAGAATGTTTATTGTGAACGTTTTATTGAACCTCCAAATTGGGTTTATGTCGTAAGTGTTACGTATGTGCTTTTTTTCTATATTATGGTTTTGAACATGTACTACTATTCTTAAACATGCTATATACTATTGTTAGGAACTTTTTTTATACATGTATGCTATGGTTTTTGAACATGTGCATCTATACTAAAATTTTTGAGCATGCGCTTCTACTCTGTTTTTAAACATGAGGATATATACTATTGTTTTTGAACATGAGGATATATACTATTGTTTTTGAACATGAGGCTATATACTATTGTTTTTGAACATGAGGATATATACTATTGTTTTTGAACATGAGGATATATACTATTGTTTTTGAACATGAGGATATATACTATTGTTTTTGAACATGAGGATATATACTATTGTTTTTGAACATGAGGATATATACTATTGTTTTTGAACATGAGGATATATACTATTGTTTTTGAACATGAGGATATATACTATTGTTTTTGAACATGAGGATATATACTATTGTTTTTGAACATGAGGATATATACTATTGTTTTGGATTATGAGGGTATATACTATTGTTTTGGATTATGAGGGTATATACTATTGTTTTGGATCATGAGGCTGTATGATATTGTTTTTCAACGTGCGGTTACATACTATTGTTTTTGAACGTGTGGCTATAATCTATTGTTTTTGAACTTGTGGCTACATAGTATTGTTTTTGAACGTGTGGCTACATAGTATTGTTTTTGAACGTGTGGCTACATAGTATTGCTTTTGAACGTGTGGCTATAAACTATTGTTTTTAAACGTGTAGCTACTTACTATTGTTTTTGAACGTGTGACTATATACTATTGTTTTGAACATGTGGCCACATATTATTGTTTTGAACATGTGGCTATATACTATTGTTTTTGAATATGTGCTTCTACACTCTCATACTAATAATTAGATTAATTGAAGTTATTCGAACACGTCGAATTTATATGAACTCTTAACAAATGGTACTATCGAGAGTATGCAACATTTTCTTGAGTTTTGAGATATTTATGTATTTTACATTAAAATACTCATTTTAATAGAATTTTAATCGTGAAAATTCACGCGTTTATTAATTTCAAACAATTAGAGGTTTTAACTGTTTCTATTTTCGCAACGTTTCAAACCAAAGAACACTAATATGTTCAATTTGCTGCGTATGGGTAATTGTTTTTATCAACAAGACATTTTTAATCTTGCATAATGATCATTTTCCCTGCCCCTTTATAGAACGTGTTTAAACACTCTGTTCCATTGAACGTGTTCGAACACTGTTCTGTTGAACGTCTTTCAGCACTTGATTCCGTGGAACGTACTTGAACGCCTGGTTCTATGAAAATTTTTGTTCTCGTGGCTATATCGATCACATTTCCAAATGTGGCTGTAAGTTTATTATAGTTTAATTTATCGAAGCTTTGGGCTTTTTCCCTTAAAATAGCCCGCTGTAGAGAAACCCCCGGATCAACGTGAAGGGTAAACAGTCTGTGCACAATAAAGCTACGACTACACTCCTATACGGTTTCTCTAGGCCTTTTCTACCGCGGGCTTAACCTCTCAAATATAAACGCGCATTTTTCAAAATGTAAAAAAAATCAAAGAGGCAAGGAAATGTAAAAGCTTGGCGCGTACATAAGTAACATTTGAACTCGGGGAAAGGCGCAAAATATCTCATAATGATTATTTCGGCGACTGCTTCTCCTCGCCGAAAGAGCCATCTCCCCAAAAATAACGTCGGCAAACACTTCATCACATTTGAAAGCGAGCTTTGAGTCGCGGGCGTATTTCAAAGATCTGAAAAGCGCGTTTGGCCGCTCTGCCGATTCGGCGCTTTTTAATCAGGCGCTTTTCTAGACCGCTCAACGTTTTCCAAAACGCATTATCAACCAATTTGGACATTTTCAGTTCGAATATGTACTTTATAAAATAAATGGCGCTTATTTCGAATCTTAAATCCGTTTAATTATAGCCCTTATAGTTACTTATATACGCATAATAACCCAAATATTACGAAAATAATCCGCATTTCGTTTTCAGGCCTATTCCGCCAAAATGTTTGATTTCGCGAAACGTATTGCATTTTCGTTCACACGCTCCACGAAAAGTTGTCGACATTTCTCACGCTAATCGGCGAATTCTTTAACAAAATCCGCTACTACAACCAAAATAAATTAATTTACATTAATACCGGTATAATTATGATAAATATCACTTATCCAAAATATCTTAATTTGCATTATTATTATTATTATTAACATCACTTATCCAAAATATCTTAATTTGCATTATTATTATTAATATCACTTATCCAAAATATGTTAATTTACAATATTATTATTATTAATATCACTTATCCAAAATATGTTAATTTACAATATTATTATTAATATCACTTATCCAAAATATGTTAATTTACAATATTATTATTATTAATATAACTTATCCAAAATATGTTAATTTACAATATTATTAATATCACTTATCCAAAATATCTTAATTTGCATTATTATTATTAATATCACTTATCCAAAATATGTTAATTTACAATATTATTATTATTAATATAACTTATCCAAAATATGTTAATTTACAATATTATTATTATTAATATAACTTACTTTCGTTCAATCGAGAAGATGTGAACAAACATTATTACATTTAAATATTTGCACCTAAACCTCCATCATAAAAACTGACCGTTGTTCAAATTTGTCCAACAAACAATGTTTGGCAAAAATGTTGATAAATGCACATTTTAGGGAGTATTACTCCGCGTAAAACGTCATTATGTTCAATTATTGTGTAAATTCCCTATACACTCTTTTTCGCGGTCTTTTCGACCCCTCTTTTTGGCCGCCCGCTAGTCGGAAAATTACCTGGAACCACCGGTGGGGGGTCTAGGCTCGGGTCTTTGGTCCCAGGATATGGTAATGGGGGTTAAGGGGGTTAAACTCAAGATGAACGCGCCCAGCGAAATTCCAAAAAAAAAGAGTATATTGAAATAAAAAGATTGCTTAGCCTTTTTCTGAAAAGACGCGATAAAAACCTGATCAACGCCAGGATTTTGGTTCGGTGGGGGCTCATCCATTAAATAAAAATAAAATAAAACCCTTTTACATACAACCATCCGTTACGGGGTGCTTGTGCCTCCTGCGCTTCTCCCCTGGCTACGCCACTGAACCACTCATTTCTTATCCCCAGGGGTATAGTAGTTTTCTTATTTTCGTAACAGACAGATCAAACCACCTCTAGAAATCGCGAACGGGAAAACATGTAGGTTGTACACAATATGATAAAGCTACATCTACACTCAGCTACAAGTTTCCCCGATCGCGTTTTCTCCGATCGCGTTTCCCCGATCGCGTTTCCCCGATCGCGTTTCCCCGATCGCGTTTCCCCGATCGCGTTTTCTCGATCGCGTTTTCCCGATCGCGTTTTCTCGATCGCGTTTTCCCGATCGCGTTACTTAACCCGAGGGGTCGGACATTTACCAAAATCCCGTACACTTTGTCGAAAATCGCAAAATCTTTCAACTCTCTCTATGGTAAATTAACATTGAAATCCCAAAATCACTTCAAAAAGTAATGATAAAATCGCCAAAATCTCTACGAAATCCCGAAATCCCGTACAAAATAATGGCAAGTGTCCGACCCCTCGACTTAACCGGCCCCGATCGCGTTACTTAACCAGTCTATTTAAAAAAAAAAAAACATTTCGATTTATCTCAAAATCGCCTTTTTGCAGATAAAGCGTTTCTGAAACGTAGTGCGGTAGTATAACGCGCGACAGTTCTCCTGGTGGTGAAATGTAGAACTTAACTGAACCACCTCTTTTTGCGCGTAACTATAGCGTCTATCGGCGACATAGACAAACGTAAGCAATGAGGCTTTCCGTTCACTGATAGGACATGAAGTGCGGCGTTACCGAAAAAAAACCACTCCGGGAGAGTAATGGTGGTTTTAAAATAGTCCTTTGACGTCAGACAGAGACGGGACTGGGAGCAGGCAGGCCCGTCTCTTTGTCAGGGAACAGAATTAGCGTTGTAAATTGGGCTTATGAGGTGACTTCAATCGGCGAACACTCTACGCTCCTCATCTAATCTAGAACGCGCTGGAAATGGGAATTTAAAATTGATGTCGTTATTACTTTTTTAGATTCTGATAAGGAACCGTGATTTATAGTTCATTTAGCGTTGGTTGACTGGTTTACGCGAAACATATAAACCTATGTTTGTCGCGAGGGGCTAAACGACTTAAAACGTTCTGGTGTAGATGTAGATAAATATCGAAATAATTATTTCTGGAAATCTAAAAATACAAAAGAAATATAGAAATTTTAGAATTTCGAAGAAAGATTTAAAAAATTAGAAGAAATATTTGATTTTTTTTTAAATGGGAAGAAATATTTGAAATTTGGTAAATGGGAAGAAATATTTGAAATTTGGAAAATGGGAAGAAATATTTGAAATTTGGAAAATTAGCAGAAATATAGGAAATTTGGAAAATTAGAAGAAATATAGGAAATTTTAGATTTATGAAAATAGATTTGAAATTTGAAAAAGTAGAAGAAATATCGGAAATTTGAAAAAGTAGAAATATAGGAAATTTGTAAAATTAGAAGAAATATCGGAAATTTGGAAAATTAGAAGAAATATAAGAAATTTGGAAAATTAGAAGAAATATAGGAAATTTTAGAACTACGAAAAGGTATTTGAAATTTTAGAACTACGAAAAGGTATTTGAAATTTTAGAACTACGAAAAGGTATTTGAAATTTGGAAAATTAGAAGAAATATAGGAAATTTGGAAAATTAGAAGAAATATAGGAAATTTGGAAAATTAGAAGAAATATAAGAAATTTGGAATTGATGTCGTTATTACTTTTTTAGATTCTGATAAGGAACCGTGATTTATAGTTTATTTAGAATTTTATTCTTTCTAAGGTTGCTATGGCACTAGAAGAATATATTTTCCTTTCTAAGGTTGCTATGGCACTGAAGAACATATTTTCCTTTCTAAGGTTGCTTTCTCACTAGAAGAATATTTCCCTTTCTAAAGTTCCTATGGCACTAGAAGAAATTTACTCTTTCTAAGGTTGCTATGGCACTAGAAGAATATTTCCCTTTCTAAAGTTCCTATGGCACTAGAAGAAATTTACTCTTTCTAAGGTTGCTATGGCACTAGAAGAATGTATTTCCCTTTCTAAAGGACCCCGCACGTTTTATATGGAAATGTAATCTCCACGAATATTTCTGAAAATCGGCTTGTAGATAGATCTCGATACGTTGAACAATGTTTCAATGGAATGAAATGTTCAAAAATCTACCGTTCGTCCTCTAGCGGGTCCTAAAGTTGTAGTCGCGAGTATAGTCTAAATGAATTAATACCATCTTTAATTAAATGGTTTTTTAACATATTATCGTAAGAGGTTATGTCGGCCGTGTGGTTTTTTACTGCGCGTTTCGAGTTCGATTTTCGACGGCACTGGTTTTTTCTGTCGTTATTTACTTTGAACATCGCGACCACCTAACTAGGTTACAATAATGTTCTAATGCAAACATTATTCTTAAAATATATATTACCCTAAGATATATGACAATCTTCTTTAGGACTTTAAAATAAAAAATAATAATAATCGAACTCGAAACGCGCAGTAAAAAACCATGCGGCCGACATAACTTCTTACGATAATATGTTAAACAAGCATTTAATTAAAGATGGTATTAATTAATTTAGACTATACTATACTCGCGACTACAACTTTAGGACCCGCTAGAGGACGAACGGTAGATTTTTGAACATTTTGTTCCATTGAAACATTGTTCAGCGTATCGAGATCTATCTACAAGCCGCCTTTCAGAAATATTCACGGAGATCACATTTCCATATAAAACGTGCGGGGTCATTTGCTGTATCACTAGAAGAATATTTCCCTTTCCAAAGTTGCTATGTCACTTAAAGAAAATATTGCCCTTTCTAAAATTGCTATGTCACTAGAAGAAGATATTTCCCTAAAAGGTTGCTATGGCACTAGAATAATATATTTCCCTTTCTAAATTTGCTTTATCTCTAGAAGAATATTTACCTTCCTAAAGTTGCTATGTCACTAGAAGAATATATTACCCTTTCTAAGGTTGCTATGGCACTAGAAGAATTTTACTCTTTCTAAGGTTGCTATGGCACTAGAAGAATATATTTCCCTTTCTAAGGTTGCTTTTTCACTAGAAGAATATTTCCCTTTCTAAATAAAAGTTGCTATGTCACTAAGAAGAAAATATTTCCGTTTCTAAAGTTGCTATCATGTCACTAGAAGAATATATTTCCCTTTCTAAGGTTGCTTTCCAAGGTCCAATTTTCTAGGTTCACGATTTCTCTTTTAGAAGTTTCCACTTTCTAAGATCTGCGATTTCTCTATTAAATGTTTTGCCCGTCTAAAGTTGCAACTTGAATCTTTTGGTCTATCACATTAAGACTAATTTTTGACTTAAAGACACGCAAATTTTCCTACGGTTATTTCATTGAGTGTTTGCTATTTTAAAAATTGGTTTGGTGTACTTATGTAAATTACAATAAAATGTCACCCCATTTAATCAAATCGTTGGCCTCTTTGGAAATTCCTGGTAGCCTATAACCTACCTCAGCCTACAGTTAGCGCCGTTACTGGTGCCTACGCCCCTGTAGACGCGACAACAGTTGGGATATTGAAATGGCCTCCAAAAGTAGGAAAATTTGCGGAGGAAACCATTGGCAAAGCATAACAAAGTTCCAATTAAAGACTTTCTGTTTTATGTCTTATGTCTATTTACTTTTGGTAGAAGGTGACTTTCGTTTTAACGTTGTCTTAATTATAGTTTCCGAATAATCAATTGCAGGTTATGGCAACATTGCCCCTAAGACTGACTACGGGAAGATGGTGACCATCTTGTACGCCATCGTGGGTATCCCGCTGATGCTGCTCTGCCTGTCCAACATCGGCGACGCCATGGCGCATTCTTTCAAGTTCATGTACTGGAAGATGTGCTGCTACTTGTGCGTCAAGCCCAAGAAGCGGAAACGCAGTCACCACAAATCCTTTCGCCATCAACAGCGCTACGACGCCCGAGATCCGGACTCGATGGTCTTCGAGTACGGGGGCAAAAATGACTACGCCCACCCACCGCCAGGGGGCGGTCCCGGAGGACAAATCCCGCCCAATAGCGTCACCTCCAACTACGGAGCGGCCAGTATGGGACCCGCGGGACACCTGCCCACCATGCCTCCTTCCAGCTTTCCTATGACCCATTCCCATTCCATTTACGATAGGTGAGTCCGTTTTGGTTCCTTTGTTTATTATCCATGTTTTCTCTGTAGCGATTCAGTAGGTAATATTGGTGCACCGTTTGGTCCATTTCCTAACGGTATTACATCTATAATTGCTTGTAAAGCGCGCTAGGGAATTTAATGTTTTGCTAGGTGGCACTAGAACCAAGGATCCTATATGTTAGAAGGATATGAGGCGAGGAACGAAAAATGGCAGCGCCGTCGGTGGTTCATGCGCGATAGAGAATCCGTCTTTAGATTCCGTCAAGGACAAAACATGGAGGAAGCACCGCCAAAATTTGTCCTTGAGGGAATAGAAACAAGACGTCTTAATATCGACGGCGCTGCCGGCGTTTTGAAAACACGGGCTTGCCGGAGGGCTACCTATCCTTCTAACATGTAGGATCCTTGCTAGAACCAAGAACAGAGAATAAACATTTTTTTAAATCGGTTAAGGGGCCATATCGGCGTTTCAATTTGACCTGTTTAACGTGCTAGTTTCCCAAATATGATTGGTCGTATTTGCTATCACGTGCTAAATTCTGGCTGAATTTTTCAAACGCCGGTGTGGCCCTGTAAGCGCGCTTTCAGTTCTATGGCTAACGCCATTTTAACAAATTGAACACGTTTTGCTAACCCAGGGTACACGAAAAATTAAAAACGTCGTTTGAGCAAAACTGAAATAGGCGTTATGTATGGGTATAAGTGCGGTCGAAATACAATTATGTTTCTTCGTGTGCCCGGGTGTACTGCAAATATATATCTTTTTACACACAATCATAAGGATTTTTGTGTATTATTCTCACGTACAGTGTAGCCGTAGCCGATGCCGCCGTGTCGCGCATATCTCTTCAACGGTTAAGGCTAGAAAAGTCAATGATATCTCGTTCGAGTGTACATACATCGCTATTGATAGCCTTTCATAAAGTTTTCAAATCGGAGCCCTAGAAGTTGGGCATTTGCCCAATTTACTATTTTCGGTGGTTTCGCTTTATGTGGTAGATATTTTATTTAAAATTAAGTCCGATAACGTTAAAAAAATAGTATTGGATGGGTTAGGATTCAGCGGACCAACAACTTCGGTTATATCAGTAAATATTAAATTTAAGTATAGTTTTCAGGGTAATTTACGGGACCCCAATTTTCGTGGTTTTATATTTTCGCCTAAAAATCTACATACAGTTCCTTTATTAAGTCAGATTTTAATGAAAGTTATATTTTTGAATAGCTGTGGTTTACATATAACCTAGAGTTGCAAATACGCTCCTTAATTTTAATTCTAAGTAAGGTTTTTTGGGCAGTGTATACGGACCCCCGCAATTTCCAACATTGTAAATCCGCGTGTTTATAGAGGTGTACGCGCCCGTGTCCTTCTAGCGTTTTTCAAGGCCGTTCAGAGTGCGCCGCTCTTTCACCGTATGGCCAGAAGTAACAATTAAGTATGACACTGATCGAACTAGTCTTTGTCGTAAAACCAGAAAAAATAAGAGTGACACTGATCGTAGCCTCGTAGGAATCTTCGATGCTTTCAAAGTAAGACTAGAAGTAACAAATAAGTTTAAATACAATTATGTGTGACCGTGGATATATATTGGTTGTGCTACCGGCTTTGCAGGTTGCTGTGAATAGCTGAAACAAACTTAACACATTAGAAGGATTGTGTGTATTCTGACCGTCGTACGTCTTGTTACTCTCATAATTGTACAAGGCCTAGGCGAATTTGAATTCAAACAAATATTTACGTTTTTTAAAGGGACTTTCAAGGGAGGTGTGAGAGGTCGGGAAGTCCATTCAAAAACGTCACTGAAACGTCATCAGTGTGTAACTTCTTAAATGTGACGACCGTGACCGATTGACGTATTTTAAATGGACTTCACCCCCCACCCCCCCAGCTCTTCATTGAAAGTCCCTTTAACAGAAATATGTCGTCGTCTTGATTTTCTGAAATATTCCAGTCCGAAACTTGTACAAACGGGCAAGAAAAACGTCAAAAAGTTCACGTGACTCCCGACGTTCTTGTCCTAACTTCTAGAGTGATCTGCTTAACCTCTCTAATGTATTTATTTATACTTTGAGAGAATGACTATAGGTGAATACTTTTCGCTTGTTCTCGAAGAAAAGTGTACACCATTGACGCTAAACTAACTAAATTTTATCTTGTTCTGGTGTAGATAATTACTCTACAGTGTCTACACCGTGAACTATTCGTCAAATTGGAGCTACACTTTTTACTCCTCCAGAAAAGGGGGTGTAAACTGATAAAATCTCCTGCTTATCGATAGTTTATCAGATAAGATGAATCCAAAGACAGCCATTTTGGCTAAACGTTTATACCCCGACCAGTGCCGTATTTCCGCCTATGGGCCCATCCTTTTAAGGGGCCCTCCAGTGACTGAAATTACTGTATTCGAAGGCATAAATCTATTATATCAATCGTAATTTATATTGGAGAAATTCCTAGCTAGAAGATTTTGTTTTAAAACTACCAAAATCTCTGCCTGGCAGTTTACGGACGCAGCCTTAAATCGAAATGTTGCATAATTATCGCATATTTAGTCGACCATTGTTAAGAGCTTTTATTTAGTAATATAACCGTAGAGCTCACACTTCTACGCTGAATCAGGGAAATTCAGGCACAGCCTAGTTCCAGGGATAAGAGAAAATGCAGCGCGTGAAAAGGGGGCCCAGACTCTTTATCTGCCTATGGGCCCAGGATCTCTAAGTCCGGCCCTGACCCCGACTCGAACTATTAGCCACCGCAGAATTAGAGTAAAAGGTCCTCATAAGGTTACTCTTCTTACCGTTCTTCGAAATCCCAGAACAAGCGAAAAGTGTTCCCCTTCAGTTGATACCATTTTTTACAAAGTGGATCTATTTGCGATCTAAATAACTGTGTCTAATTTTTTTAGAGAACGATTCGAGTTTTCTTTATAAGCATTTTCTGGTATGTTTATTGTCTGGTGTACGGCATCTGTTCCATGTCGGCTGGACGAACTCAGCGCTCGTTTAACAGGCAATCAAAAGCTAGATCTATGACGTAATAGTTTTACGTCATTTAGTCTGATAAGCAAACTTAGTTTTCTTATGGATTCCTATTAACAAAACGGGCTTGGTGGAACTATAATGACCTAATCTTGGAAGTTCTTGCAATCGCGGGCACGTTTATACCCCTAGGTGCAATGTGAATTTGGGACCCTTTTGGCACCCTTTCGAGAAATAGTACAAAATGTTACAATGTTAGCTTATGCACCTCCGCCCCCTCCTCGAGTTGTCAAAAACTCAAAATAGAACCTTTAAAATCGCCCCAGGTTGTAATCTATAGTGAACCACGAGCTGAGTTCAATAGGCGAGTGTAAAATTTTAGTCAGTTTCCCAAATGAGCGGGGGGGGGGGGCTCTGAGTTCTGAGCTACGCCACTGGCACAAAACCAGAATTCTGTTAACGCGAAATCTTTCTCATTGGACCCGAGCCTGACCTAAGCCTATGCCATACTAACGAGGAAGAATAGCGCTTGAGATTACCGACACAAATGACAAATATGCAATAGGAATAAACCTGTTTATATAATGGAGGCACTTATTAACTAAACATTTAATTATTAAAACAAATAATAACTCTAGTTATTAAGAGAGATAACGAAGTAATCGTTGCCAAATCCGAGAGTATTTTTAGGTCTAAAACCACGGCCCTCGGGACCCTATTCTGTAAACAAACGAAAACCAGATTTCGAGAAATTTAAATAATAAATTCGAGAACTCTGCGTAAGACATTTTGTAAGATTTTCGAGTGAGCATAAATCTGACGATATTGAATTCGACTTGGTTCGATTGTTTGCAGAATAGAGCCCCCTGGTCGGGGATGTTCTCCGCCAATGTTGGAACTGAACTGAATCGCGGGAAGCAGCTTGCTGACAGGGTTGGACATAAGGCACTAGTCACGGCATTTAACTACTAAAATTAATCGAAACCTGGGGCTCACTAGTCAATTTGATTAGTGAAAAATTTACCTAAATATTCATAAATAATGGCGAATCATTAATTCATCAATCCCATTTTATTTAAAAAAAATTGTGATCGGCCAAAGTCATGTAACTCAAGTGATAATAAATAATAATAAATTTTAATTCTGACGGGTAAAGTAAAATGTTGGCTACCCTTTTTGTTTTATACCCCCACTAGTCAGTGACAACTAAAATAAATTAAGATGGGAAGGTCACTAGTCAGGCTGACTACAAAAAAAAATTCCTTATGTCCAACCCTGCTTGCTGCCGAAGATGCGTGTCAAAAATACAACACTCCTAATATATTTTTTTTGACATTTTGTAGGTACAGCGACCACGTGGACGCGCGACAAGTGCCGATCATCTCTAACAAGTACATACTGAGCGACGAAATTCCACCCCAAGGCGGACACATGGACCACCACTCGTCCACCATGCCCCGGGCAGGGCACTCGGCATCCGGGCTGGGGCCATCCGTGTCTTACGGGAGGTCCGAAACCTTGCCGTATCGAAATCGGAACAGTAGTCGCTACCCGAATAAAGGTGGCCGCGAGTGGCAGGACGAGCGAGTCGACATTGACTTCGAGAATGACTCGGAGTCCGACGACAGCGACGAAGAGGAACAGATCAGTGTCCCCATCTGGTTGTGTCTCGCGATTGTTGTCGGGTACATTTGCGGGGGAGCCTGTTTGTTCATGATTTGGGAGGAGTGGGGCTTCCTGGACAGTTCTTACTTCTGCTTCGTCACCTTGACCACGATCGGTTTCGGTGATTTGGTGCCGGGGACGGCTGTGTTGTCCAACGATGCGCAATTGACGCTGAGCCTTTGCGCGCTCTATTTATTATTTGGAATGGCTCTTTTGGCCATGTCCTTCAATTTGGTACAAGAAGAAGTTACCAAGTCTGTTAAAAGTGTCGGAAAACGGCTGGGTATTCTGTCCGATGATGATGAAGATAATTGATTTAAAAAATATCCCCAAAAATCTGGCATTTTTGTTTTGATGGCGTTTCTGGTTACAGCGTTCATACCTACCCGTTGCAACCATAGAAATAGAAATGAGACTAGAACCACGATCGGATTGGGGTGAGATGTACCAGCTAGAAGGCCGCCATTAGAGTGGAATCGCGCATATCCGCGCCATCTAGTAAAAAAAAATTGAAACTAAATATGATCACGTGGCATAACGCCGTCTGGCTTGTTTATGTTCTTCGATCGTTTTACGACATTGCAGAGTTGTAAAAAAACTGATTTATTATTTTAACGACTATAATAAATTATTTAAGCAACTATGCAAATAATTACGTTCACAAGAATCTAAATTAACGTAAATTACATGTAAGCCACTTTTATAAACGTGATGATGGCCCATCCCCAACTGAAAGTCAAACATAAGTTCGCTGAAAATGAAAAACACTTATATTCCGAGATTTGTATAAAATTATTCCTATATTATACATACTTATGAAATGAGCATTTTATTTCTTGATGAAATCTGTGTTTACAGTCCAAAAAAACACGCAATTTTTTACCCTTTTTATTTTCCGCGGTTATGCATAAACCACAAAATTTTCAAATTCAAATTCCCTGACTATTCCCGGTTTTCCCTGATCAGTTTACCCTAACTTTGTAAAGGCTAAAATTTTAATTAGAAGTTACTAAATTTAAATAGACTTGTAAAAAGGTTATTGCAATGTTGAAGAAATTAGCCAAACTTTCAAGGAAATAAATGATAATCATAGAATTTGTCATAGATCTAGAGTAAAATTACCTTCAAAAAGTGTCAAGAGAAAATTGAATTCCCTGACTTTTGCCTGACGTTTTACAAATTATTAAAATTCCCTGACATTTCCGTGATTTTCCTGTTCTCCCTGACAAAAGTACAGTCACTGCACACGACGCACGACTTCAACATTTCCTCCGTAACCATGGCGACAACGTTTAATGCGCTTGTGAGATGGCGCTGATAGCCCTATTCCACCCTAATGGCAGCCTTCTAGCTTGCCCGTTTCCCTTGGGATTGGCGGAAGGCGCAGTGGTTTTAGTCTCATTTCTGGTTGCAACTAGATTACTAGAATGTTAATTCCAGGTTTTTAGGAACCAGGAAGGGGAGGCGCAGGTAATTTCTAATCCCAAATATTATAATGGGAGGGGCCGGAGGGCCAACTAATATAATTGAACTCTCTAACCTTAGTTCAAAACTTTAAAGTGATTAATTAAAGTAAAAAACGCTACATTCGATTGAGCTTATCAACGATTTTAACGTATTTTTCGCTTGGAACGCTCTTAATTGATTTTTAGAGGGAAAGTCTGTAGGAGCATCTATTCCTACTGCAGTATATAAAATCGCAACGCGTGTACCTTTCCCCCTAACCTAAGTGGAAAATAAAGAAAATTCTGCTTAACATATCACTGCGAAAACTTCGGTAAAACTCCTATCTTACTATAAATGAATGCATATTTGGCCGCTTGAAAAAGGGATTAGAAATTAAATTACCGTAACAATTTTCAAAACATTTATACTCCTACTAAACCACGGACTGTAAATTAGGACCGGTATTCCCGAGGTATTTTACACCTCGTTCACCGATCAGGCTGACGGAAGTCGCTCAAGGTCATTAAAAAAACTGAAGTAAACAAAATGGCGCGTGTCTTTCGGTCGGCCAGATTTCCAGATAACATGCGTGGGGGGGGGGGGATGAATTTCCCGGTCAAAAACAGGGGTGCCTTAACGCGGTAATCTTCCCTCTATTTCTTTCTATCTCTATGCGTGGTACAAATGACCTCAGTGGCGTAGCGTGGGCCATTGTTGCCCGGGGCGGAATCATTATTCCAAGGAGGATAGGAAGAGAGGTGAAGTAGAAGGGATGAACGCGCCAAAATCATCCTTGTAAAAAGGGGCATTTTGGCCGCCCTCCTAATGGTGGCGCCCGGGGCGGTCCGCCCCTCCGCTCCCCCCCTCGCTACACCACTGAATGACCTTGACGGACTCTCTCTCTCTATTTCGAAGTGATTGATGCGCGGGGAAACCAAAATTCTACAGGGGAAGGCTACGCTTTACTCGTCCTCTAAAATTTACAGTCCTTACAGCAAAGAGTATAAAAACTACGTAACCTAGAGATATAATGACGGTCGAAAGCAGGAAAGGAAGTTGTAGCAACCGGGGGGGAGTCACTCAGTGAATTTGCACTTCAAATTTCGGTACCACAGCGCCACTACGGCAGTTTTAAGTGGCAATCATTTTGATTTAGTTCAACATTCTTGAAAATTCCTTAAGGAATTGGTTACCTTTAGGACTTGGCAACGTTTGAGAAAAAACGCCTTATTCTTCACTTTTTGAAAATAAACAACGAATCCACAAATTCTAACCAAGAAATTCACGAAACAGTAACCAATTACTGTCACTTTTTTGAATTGACAGATATTAGACAATTAAATATCCAAAATGCCAAATTTAGCACCTCCGCAACACCGTAACTGCCATTTTTCTCCGGTTTTATTATTTATTGTACTAAATACTGCCGTAGTGGCGCTGCGGTACCGAAATTTGAAGTGCAAATTCACTGAGTGCCTTCCCCCCCGGTTGCTACAACTTTCTTTACTGCTTTCGACCGTCATTATATCTCTAGGTTACGTAGTTTTTATACTCTTTGCTTACAGTCCGTGATTAAACATAAAATGCTTCATGCAGCAAAAATGCATTCCAGAGGAAAAAAGATCAAACATTTGGTAATTTTATCTCAGCTACTTCTCCTTTGGAAAAAAATGTTGCATTTGTATCAAATTATACTACACTACTTTATGTGAACTGGCTTATTACAGATTTATTTAAAATTTAAAATATGTTGTTACGCTTGGTCCAATTAAGGACCAAAATTGTCCTTTGCCATAAAAAATGGTTTAATGAATAATTAATGTATATGGATATTTATCACGCATATTCCGATTTATTAATTATTTCTTACTTATTATAGTTTCTTTATAGCATTTCTTATGTAAAATATTTCCAAATAATTCCACGTACGAAAATTCATCGAATAACAAGTTAAAATGAATGAAAAATAAGTAACGTAGTTTGGATTTTAAATATGGAAAAGTTAATAATGGCTACGTTCAGTGAAGCTTAACGGTCTTACGTTTGCGTTAATTCCGTTGAGACTTTTGCTGAACGCTTTTTTACGATTGTTGTAATTTTTTTAAAATATCGTCTGCTGAGTCGTCCGCAGCTAGCCTTCCCGTGTGCTGTGATGTCACGATTCCGTAAAACCACGGATAAACCTGCTCTTTCAATCGATGAGATTGTTGAGCCAAAGATAATTTAAACTCGTACCTTAGATTCGAAATCACTCTCTCGCGCATTGCCGATAGCGTTTACCCACTTCCCGCGGGAACTCAGAAAAAATTCGCTCCATGGTTTTCGCCTTACCGCAACCGATGGAGCCCGATTTTTCTGAGGTCACGTGCCGGAAAAGGGTAAACGCTTCGTAACAAAACCGTCAATGGGAAAGCTCTCAGAATTCGAATCTAGGGTACGAGTTTAAATTATCTTTGGTTCAGCTAACGTTGCCAACGTGACGTCAAAACCGTTCAGTGAAAAAAAGTTGTCAACGTTGAGCTTCACTGAACGTAGCCGATATGTCAGTCAACCTGAAAACGCGACGCAAGAGACTAAAACGCGAACCTACATAAAGTTAATTTTTTTTAAATAAGTTTTGTCCAACTTTGACCACTGATACTGGACAATCTATAGGACCCAACTAGAAAGCAGTGTAAAACTGAGTTGGATATCCTATAATAAAGCCATATTATTATTATTAAAATTAGCAATGGACAATTTAAATTTGAAATAAATAGAAAGCCATTTTTCATAAAAGAAGTGCGATGTCCACCCTATTTTAGCAGGGAAATTTCCATAAGTAAAAAAAAAAATTATTATTATTCAATAATAATAAATAATTAAATCTGGGCAATTTTTGATTTGTAAGAATAAAATTTTGTGTCCTTGTCCCCTCCAACTTTTAAAGGGTACCTTCGCCCCTGGTTGATTCCATTTAAAGATATTGCAAGTTCTATCAGGTTGCCAGATTTGAATCGGTGTTCTAATCTAATTTACAATTTATAATTTTCTATACTGGTGGTGTGTTTGCCGAAACATGTTTGTTATGTAATCCTAAAGTTTTACACAATACTGTTGGTGCCTGGTTCTCTAATTTTTATAATCAGTGGATTTGAAAGAAGCAGGTAGTATTTGATTGTGAAGTGCCTTAAAAACTAGAACAAAATGACCGAAATGTACAAAGTTTATATTCATTAAATAGGAAGTTATTCGTAAATACAAACGATTGTATAAAATATTTAAGACATAAGTGTTTATTTTTTGTTGGAAATTCTTTACTTTTTATTAAATTCAATCTCATTTGCTCGAGTTTATAGAGATTAAAAAAACCGTTATCTACCTAAAATTTCCTTTGAAACTGATTTGCGTTCAGCGGATGCATTTTGGACATTGCACTTTAGGCAGTGCCCTCAGCCTTAACAACATGGACCAATCGCAGTTAAATTTGAAAAATAAAAACTTTATTGCGTTGTAAATAAAGAAATTATTTGTACTATAATAGGATAGAGTATCTTAATATATTCCATAAACTCTGTGAAAGTTGTAACAAAAATTGAGTGCCTAAATTTCAAAATTGTTATTGCGATGGTTCTATATGGTAAACTGTTTGATTTTGTTTAGCTATTTTCGAGTAGCATTGACTGACACCAATTGCCATCTTACTTTTTTTGGATTTCTCATAGGCTTCGATGAATAATCTATTTAACCTTGCAACTTGAGGATGCTGCTTAAACGTTTCAATCTATAACAAAAAATTAAAATTGAAATTCCCGCGGTTTTGTAGAGCGTGAAAAAACAAAGAACGTTAGATGGCGCTATGTATTCTAAATTATTGTTAGCGCCATCTAGTTTTTGAATTATAGTTAAACTTTCACCTTCATCCATTGACAATCCGAAATTTCGTGTTGACAAGGCTTGATTTCTTCGCTTAGCGGCTTGAGCTGGCAAACAACGTAAATATCGCTGCAACCAAATTGGACTTTATGATTATGCCGCATAGCCAGCAACGAAACAAACTCAGTTTTGATTCCAGTTTCTTCAAACACTTCTCGTATTGCTGTTTCACCAAATTCTTCTTCTGTAAGTTATTAAATGGATACTTTGATAATAGTAACAGAAAATTACAAAGTTTAGAATTTGCAATTATAACTTTACTGGGATTCGCATAACCTCCTGGAAATTTCCAAAATTTTTCCACATGATATTTTTCTTGTATGACTAAGACTTCGTTCTTATTGTTCACAGCTAACCCAGCCACTCCTGCAATTTATGTAATAAAGTTAACATTTGGTTTACTTTCATATCATTTATGAAATTATTACCAATATATGTAAATGGATAAGGGGGTAAAGTATTTGGGCTTTTACGTAGCCATTTAGTCATCATTACGTAGTTTGTTTTAGCGTGATGATATTTGAAACCTTGCTCAGCCAGTAATGGAACGTATACAGCTTTTTCTAATGGTACTTTAAACCAAATTGCTTTGCATTTTGCTATGTGCCATTGCATTAACGATTCTGCAAATGTTATTCGTTATAGTTTTGGTTTTTTTATGTTATTTTCTATTTTTATATGAAACCTTTTAGTTTATTAGTAAAGTCATGATTGCTTAGCTTAATTTCTGCTGCATTAACAGTAACACCCTCAAAACGATCAGTAGTGCCTTGAAATACATCTAACAAAGTTAACGGAGTAACTTCACTTTCCATCGTATGAACCTTAAGATAAATTGAAGTAGAATTAGTGGTATGATAATTCAGTATTGGTTATACTCTTACTAGTTGTTTAGGTGAGATTTGTAAATTAACTGTATTCAGCTTGTACCTTATAGACTTTGTTATATAAGGGGTATGTCTTAACGCACAAAGTTTCAAAAGCATAAATAATTGGCTCTAAGCTTTAATAAAAAATTTAATTGGCAGTGATAAGTTTTATTGATCATATATTAAAGTTGAATAATTAAAAGGTAATAATATTAACTCTTCACAATCATAAAGACATTTATATTATGATTTCTCGGAAGGAAAACAATACCTTTCGTTTGGGAGTCGCCATTTGTATTTGAAATTTCCAATCCTAGACATAAGCTAAATTTATATTAATAATATTTACAATTTAATTAGTCTAGAAAATATATACTAACCGATTTTATTCAATAAAATTATGAATTGTTGATTTCTTGGACAAATTAGGTAAAATTATATGAATACCCTAGCCAAACAGAATGCAAGTGGAACGATGTACAGCCCGTTTACTAGTCCTTTCTGACGTCACTTTGCGTTCGTCTGCAATCTGCATACGAATTTGAAGTGGAAGTTGTGCCAGATAGGACTCCTAGGAGTATGAATGTTCCACGAGTATTATATTCCTAGGTGCCAGTGATTGCTCGTTTTCAAGATAAAGCGCGTAATCTTTCAAACGCGAATGTTACGAGTTTCCCTGGGATATGTTATCACAATGAATCATTTCAAATATATAAGACCATGTAAGACCCGCTGGTTGAAAATTCGATTAGATTTTTACTATTTTTATTAATGTGCTAGTACAAAATGGTTGTATCTGAGAGTAATAAGATTTGGCTTAAGCAAACTTCAAGGGTAAACCCCCAGTTTTAATATTACCAAATATTTAAGTTTTTGGTGTTTTACATAAATCGATTTTCAATTTTCAGGATGAGTTGAAAAAGCTGTTGGATGTGTATATTGAGGTTAAAATAAAGGATGTATCATATTCATGTGATTTCAGTGATTCATGCCCTGACTGTGGCGGTGACACCCCAGACACATGTAGTATTGCGAAAGCTCAATCATTTCAAGAAGTAGTTTTTACAGCAGAAAGTCTTAAACCAGCTAAGGACCATTGGATCCATGTTGCTCAGCAGCTACGAGACATATCGGATACATTCCATCTTCAAAGGGTTGATTCCAATCAAATAGATGCAACTTCACAAGGTGAATAATACTGTTGGTGTTTTTGCTTGATTGTTTGCTACAAGTTCAAACTAGTGCTAAGAAATGCTTAGAGCACTTGCGTTGAGGCTTTGCTTTAAAAATTGTTTGGAGTTCCTAGTCCGCACTGCTTTAAGAAGGAAATACTGAAATACTTATTATCTATTCAGAGGATGCTTTTAAAATGAAAATCGAAGTTAACTTCTTTACATAATTCTGAATGAAAATTAAATTTCGGTGTACAAAACCAAGAACGAAGATTGAAATCTTTTAAAAACTACTTCTGACATCTGTAGTAGTTCTCCATCTTCTCCATTTAATTTTCTTTATAATTATAATATAAATAATATTGTTTCCACATCCAACCACAGGTGGTATCATTTCTCATAATTTAGCCTTTTATGTGAACTTAGAGCCATGTAATGATCAATGAGAGAAATTAGTAACCTGCTGGATTTTAGACTGGTTCTATTGTAAAACTAAAGCCTATCAGAAAGAAATTGGCGAGATTGAGCTTTATGTAAACTGAAAAGGCTAATTAGATCCTCAGTAAATTTTGCCTACCCAAATCAATTTTTATGATCTATCATCTAAACACTACCTGACCGAAGATGATAAAAACCTTGTACCCTAGATTTGAAATTACTCCCTTGCACATAGTCAATAGTGTTTACTAACATCCTACCGTAACTCTGAATAAAATAGCTTCATAGTTACTATAATTATTATTTGAGGGTTTGGGTAGTCAGGTGAAAACTCTACCTAAAACTCTGACCAGAAATTTGAAAAAGTTTTGTCTCTGGAAATAAGAGTTCAATCTTTTTAGCCATGATTTTGAATGGGTTGTGAGTTTCCAACCTGTGCATTCCAAGACTCTATAACCTTTGAGTTGCATAATAATTGCAACTACAAAGGACCATGGAAACCAATTTTATATTGTGCACTACAGCAAATGATTAATCCTGACTTTTTGGAGGTCTCGCGTCAGTTTGATAAGTGCTTCGTTACAAAATCATCAAACAGAAAGCTCTTTGTATTCGAATCTAGGGTATGAGGTTTATATTATTATTAACTTGGTGATAAAATATCTTACCTGTGATGCACTGGAATATTTTCCTTAAGGGCTAACATTGTGATGCAATTTTTTAAACCCCTTTTCAGCTTTGAGATAATGTACTTCATGGAAAAGGCCATTTATAATTTTGGTTTATGTATTTCGGGTTCTTTGCCAATGCTATATTTCCAGAGCTTAAATGCGTTCCAGAATTTTACCATATTCAAGCCTTACCATAAGACTATCAAGGGGGCCTTGAGTCTTATGGCCTTATTACCTTGCTTATAAGGCCTTATCCTATACGAACTTTTCCTTTTTCGTATGTGCATCGGTGCGCTTCATGGTGTTGCAATTTTCGACTGCATTTTTTTTTGGTTTGCTAATTTGGTTTAAAAGGAAACTAAGAATTACAATTAATCCTCTTTTCAGGTCTACAACTGGAGGATCTGTCCATTTTGAATGAAATTTTACAGCTACAACAACCAAGCGTAAGTTTGTCAATAAATTAAATAGGTTGCTATGCACTACGTTGTTTTCAAAAATTCTTAGTATATTCGTTTTCTTTGTTGAGCTTCTCACATTAGTGGCTTTTCCAAGGTCAATCATAACTATTAGGCCCTTATTAATTAGTAAAGTAATTTTTTTAGTCATTGCCGTAAAAAGGATGTTACACGCTTTTAACATAAGAGGAATAGGGTTTATTTTAATTATTATTCATAATTTTTCCGGTGACACTAGACTCGTGACGGACATTTGTATTGGTTTGGATTATTCTAATGACTTGTGAAAACATCGTAGCGGCTTAATGCTTGTACTTGCACCTAAATCTAACGCAATATTTTCCGTTACACCAGGTCAGTGACATCGCCAACGTTGTTTTGAAGAATCTAACTCCCGAGACGCTGGGAGGTGCCTTGGACATTTTAATTAAGAGTGTCGAACAGCGGGAACTGCAAATCGGAGTGTCTTTCGACTTGATCGCAGCCATGTACGCCGCCAGGGGAGCCATGTATGTTCCTAGTTGGGTCCGCACACTCTGCCTCCAACGACTCAGCTTCTAACTACGAGGTTAACTAAGTCAAGTATTCTCGGTTAGAGTGTTATTTGTGATCAATACATTGTCTATACCTGGTGATTTTTGAAAAGAAGAATTTATAATAGGAAATAAAGCTATTTTCGTGCAATTTGAAAGTTTGGATAATTTCCATTTTTACCAACTCTTAAGGCCTATTCACATAGCCAACATTTTTACAAAACAATTAGGGTTATTAAAGTGATGATCACTCCAATTATTTTGTTTCTCACGGTTTGAAGAATGGCAACAGTTCGGTTACTAGAAATCGAAAGTTAGTAGCATTAACCAGAAATCACGGCTATTTAGTAGAAATCACTAATAATCAGTAATCATTGGTATTTAGTAGAAATAACTAATAATCAATTATCATTGGTATTTAGTAGAAATCACTAGTAATTAATTATCATTGGTATTTAGTAGAAATCACAGGTAATCAATTATCATTGGTATTTAGTAGAAATCACTAGTAATCAATTATCATTGGTATTTAGTAGAAACATAAGTCTATAGTACTGTTCCATTAGTTTGTCACTTTGGGGAATATTTTACTGAGAGCTACTAACGGAGTGACGCCACCGACTAATGCTAGATGTGAGCGTAGAAAACGCCATAGAAACATGATTTCAAGAAAGTGTCCCTCGAGACTGCAGATATAAATTAAGGCTCTAGAAGTACGATCTTCCCTACTCAATGTCTCAATCTGTACTTTGAGGGGTTCCAGTATGTGGGAACTTAAGTGATAATCAGTGTCAGATTGAGCCCTATGGAGCAACCTTGTAAATGAGGTTTATTTTCTAACTGGTCTTTATGAACTGTGACCCCTAGCTTTTTGGATTTTTAAACTGGTCCTGTAGACCTGTAACCCTTTGCGCTATTTATTTATTTACAGGTCCTGTATTAAATTTCTTTTTGGAACGGTACTCAATAGGCTACTGAAAATCTAAAAAGCAAATGATTTCATATTAATGTTTAATATAGTAACTTTAATTTCATTCAAGTATCACAGGAATTATTATCACATTGTAAGTTATGTGATAGATATGTAAATATAATTGAGATAAAAATATTAATTTTAATTGTTGTAGAGTTCGAAAAGCAAGACAAAGATCATATAGTAAAAGCGTAATAAACATTATTTATATTTAGTTAAATGAAGATCAGAATCATACTGCCCTTTATGTATACAGGCAAATCGTATTTATAGGAAATCATACGCCGCCCCAAATTTGATCACACGATTGATTACATTTTGAGCGTCATCTAGGCATTATACAACAACTTCCCTTTTTTTTAAATGTTCAGGAGCACTGTCACAGGCAAGGCGTGGTTATCTTCCCAGTGCTCATATGAAGCCAGTCTGTGCTGTCGGCATGGGGCCTGGGTGGCCGTACGAATACCGTAACAGGTTCAGAGTGGCTGCGTGGGACGAGGCCTCAAGTGTACCCTCGTCCTCCGCAATAGTGCACCGGAACCAATCCTGATAGCATACGAATGTGGTTCAGTCACCATGTTTTTGATTTGGTCGGGTTTCCAAGTTCTGTGGGATTCCTGGTAATATACGTTGTCGCTAAACTTCAGCTGAAGTGGTCTGGGATGTCGGCGGTTCTCTTCCTCTTTCATCATGGCCTGCCACCTGTGATCCAATTGCTCCCTTAAATGACCAATTGGAAATTGCGGTTAAAGGTTGGCAGTCGTGGTGGTATTGCTTGTTCGTAGTTGACATCCCAAAAGCATCTGCGCCGGTGTAGGAAGTTTACCCATAGGTGTAGTTCTGTATTCTAGAAGAACGTAATGTAGATCGTGCCCTTATTTTCAGTACTTGTGCTTCTATGAACTTCAAGAAGTAGTCCACCAGGATTATTATTTTAGAATTTCCAAGCTGGGACGGGTTCGTGGTAATGTTTGTTCATATTATCATAAGTAACATAATACCCCTAAGTATGACATTAGGAAAATGTTCTACTACATCCTTTCTTCACAGTGACGTCAAAATATTTTCGAAATAGCGCCACTCGGTAGCGGCGGAATGAGCTAATCTAACCCAACTTCCGGGAACGTGATTCCCGCGGTTTTGAAAACGGTCATTTTTAGGCTGTTATAGCCGCACTAATTTCGTTTTCGCCACGGAAACTTTAACAACGGAAGAAATTAAAGAATTTGTATGTATTTTCCCCAACAATATTAAATCTTTATATCGGGCAAATGGTATTATATTAGAAATTCACCAACAACTCGAAATTTGTGGATCACTAGTGTAGTATATTGAGAAGATCAATCTCAATGATGTTTATCAATGTTATGCACCAAATACTGTAGACGTTAAAAAACCTTCAGCTTGTTACGTTTTTAATGTAAAAAGGTTTCTCATTTAGTTTACGAATATTTTATTACAATTTCTTCCAGATTTTTTCTATTATAATTTGAATATACTTGTATTTTGTACCTGGATGAATGCCTGGTTTTGTCCGCTGTGATCAAAATAAAAATGAATTGATGAATTAAAATGTAAAAATTAACCTTTTTCAAACTTCTGGAATAACTTTTACGATTGTTAATTACGCAATAAAAATATTTTTTTTCAGTTCAAACTTTGGAAATGACCCTAATAATATTTAGTATTTAGGTATAATTTTCCGATAGAGTTAGGCCTAATAAGCCGACTACCATAACGGCCATTTTATTCCTTACATTTCATACCTCATAATATTTTGTAGCGCTATATGATTGACTAAATTTTATCTCTGACTCCATTTCGATGACCAAAAAAAAATATATATATATATATATATCCGTGGTTCTGCGGTAGAACGCTCACCTGTCGTGCAAGAGGGCTCGGGTTCGAATCCCGGCTGGTTAAATAATTATACTACACCCAATGACAAAAAGAGGGCGCTTTTGGAAAAACCTTTTCCCTGATTCTAAGAAACTGGGTACGCAGTGATTACCCTTTGCCCCGAAAATGCGAACGCGTTCGCAGGCCGACAGACAGACAGACAGACACGGTGGTTGTATAACCCCTCCTAGGGTACAAAGTCCCCTCGGAGAGGTAAAAATGCATGAGCAAGGTTACAAGTTTCATACTTAGGGGTACTATGTTACTTATGATATTATTAATAGTGACCTCTGCGATTAAGGAACTCACTACTTGCTGATTTCGTAATTAGCTAATTATTCAACATACTTTAATTTTTAATTTTTTTTTGGAATTAACCTACACTTTTATTACAGCGTTTCTTTCGAATGGTACGCCCATAGAAATCTCATAGGTAACTAGAATGCTGCCGCCTACGGCCGAGCTTGACGCCAGTTCGCCTTGAACCTTCAGCCAATGAGAGGCCGTAGAGTGGTTCCGCCAAGGAGGATAATAATCCTCCTTGGTTCCGCTACTATAGCGGGAGATAGGTAACGTCATTCTCTCTGGTGACATTAAATTCTTGGCAGAACCACTCTTTGAGCTCTGATTGGCTGAGACCTGGCTATCGTCTGCCACGGCGTTTGGCCCATTTGCCAGTTACACGGCAGCATTCTAGTTACCTATGAGATTTCTATGGGTACGCCAGTCATGTGGTGGTGGTGAGCAAGGATCGAACAAGGGTCGAAAAACTGCCTCGGTGCCGAGGCCGAGGTCGAGGCATCAGATTATAGTATTTATATACCCCCAGTTCCGCTAGGCATTACTGGGGGTACCACAAGATATACAAACTAGTTAGTATCTTTCCACGCATGTTCATCATCACGCATCCCGCAATTTCTTTTTATTTTTTAAAAAGTAAAACCACAGCTCAAGGAACATGTATAAAAACCCAGTTAAAGAAAAGGGTGAGGAAATAAAAACTAATAAAACGGCGAGTAAAAATAAAACCATTAAAAAACTAGTATCAACCCGGACAAATGTCCTCGAAGTTACTAGTTAAGAACCGCATAACTTTCTCAAAGACAACCATCTTTTCAGTGAGATTCCTATCTCCAAGGTTGCCCCTAGGGACCAGATGGAGAGTGAAAGGACAATAACTAGATAGTGCTCAGAATTGCCTGTGTCTGACCCACAAACACAGGCAGGACTGAGCACATGACCTAAACTATGCAAGTAGCTAGGAAACTTGCCGTGACCACTAAGAATCTGCGTTGAGAAGTGGTTAGGGTTGATCGCATTGTCTAATTAGCTAATTATTCAACATACTTTAATTTTTAATTTTTTTTTGGAATTAACCTACACTTTTATTACAGCGTTTCTTTCGAATGGTACGCCCATAGAAATCTCATAGGTAACTAGAATGCTGCCGCCTACGGCCGAGCTTGACGCCAGTTCGCCTTGAACCTTCAGCCAATGAGAGGCCGTAGAGTGGTTCCGCCAAGGAGGATAATAATCCTCCTTGGTTCCGCTACTATAGCGGGAGATAGGTGACGTCATTCTCTCTGGTGACATTAAATTCTTGGCAGAACCACTCTTTGAGCTCTGATTGGCTGAGACCTGGCTATCGTCTGCCACGGCGTTTGGCCCATTTGCCAGTTACACGGCAGCATTCTAGTTACCTATGAGATTTCTATGGGTACGCCAGTCATGTGGTGGTGGTGAGCAAGGATCGAACAAGGGTCGAAAAACTGCCTCGGTGCCGAGGCCGAGGTCGAGGCATCAGATTATAGTATTTATATACCCCCAGTTCCGCTAGGCATTACTGGGGGTACCACAAGATATACAAACTAGTTAGTATCTTTCCACGCATGTTCATCATCACGCATCCCGCAATTTCTTTTTATTTTTTAAAAAGTAAAACCACAGCTCAAGGAACATGTATAAAAACCCAGTTAAAGAAAAGGGTGAGGAAATAAAAACTAATAAAACGGCGAGTAAAAATAAAACCATTAAAAAACTAGTATCAACCCGGACAAATGTCCTCGAAGTTACTAGTTAAGAACCGCATAACTTTCTCAAAGACAACCATCTTTTCAGTGAGATTCCTATCTCCAAGGTTGCCCCTAGGGACCAGATGGAGAGTGAAAGGACAATAACTAGATAGTGCTCAGAATTGCCTGTGTCTGACCCACAAACACAGGCAGGACTGAGCACATGACCTAAACTATGCAAGTAGCTAGGAAACTTGCCGTGACCACTAAGAATCTGCGTTGAGAAGTGGTTAGGGTTGATCGCATTGTCGCCCACGTTAGGAATAAAATTCCTTGTAACATTGCCTTTATCGCTGTCGCTCCAACTACTCTGCCAATGCCTCTTGGTAATGCCCCTCAAAATATTTTTAATACTGCCCTTATCGGGTTTAATAGAATGGATCAC
Organism: Leiobunum rupestre; assembly: GCF_980474605.1. Lineage (NCBI taxonomy): Eukaryota > Metazoa > Arthropoda > Arachnida > Opiliones > Sclerosomatidae > Leiobunum > Leiobunum rupestre. The sequence goes on along the minus strand of NC_143385.1, from coordinate 52,765,875 downwards.
CTGATTCGTTAATGCGCTCTTGGCCAACGCATCCGCTCTCTCGTTACCTAGAATACCACTGTGTGCTTTAACCCAATTAAGGGTGATTCTAGCGCCGTGATTATTAATCAACTCCCTAATGTTAGCACACATACCATTAAGGTTGGAAGGATTTCCAATGGCTCGCAGAGAAGATAAACTATCACTAAAGATAGATACCTCTTCGTCGTGGGGTCGCTCCCTAGCGAACCACTTAATGCTCTCCAATATGGAGTAAAGCTCTATATAATATATACTAGGATTATAACTCATGTCTAGACGAAATGTCTTTGACATGAGTTCCAATCCATTAAAGAAGACCACAAATGCCGCAGAAGCGGCATTCTCCGTTAGCGAACCATCGGAAAAGATCTCTAAACCTGCATTAGTGGGAAGAGCGTCCCCACTTGAAATCTCTACACGAGAGGCTGGGTGCCTTACCCAAGGGTCGCCCGGGTAAAGAAAATTTCCACCTATGACATTGTATTCACAGTGTTTAGCGCACATCTGTTGGTAAAAAGACCTAAAGATGGTTGCTTCCTCACTTACAACGTTTTCTATCGGGGTTAAGTTGGTAATTACCAATAACGCATCGGTCGATATTGTACGATATGCACAACAGACTCTGAGAGCCGCAATACGTTGGATTGACCTGAGCTTTCGAACCATCAAAGAGTTCTCAATCTCGCCCCACCATGCGCCAGCGCCGTAGGTGACAATACGCTCAATACAGCCTTTATATACCACTCTTAAGGCTCTATAATCCAACATGCAACGGATTGAACGAGACGAGTTACCTTATTCTTAACCTCCTCTAAGTGAGGCAAGAAACATAAAGTTTGATCCAAGGTAACGCCCAAAACCTTGACGGTTTTGACATTAAGGATTATCTCATTACTAAGAGAAAAAATAGGAAGCCGATTCATCACCTTTGTTTTCGAAAAGGTGATTGCAACAGTCTTCCTAGCGCAGAACTTCAATTTATAAATTGAACTCCACTGATTGAGAGTATCCAGAACTTCGTTACCAAGAACCTCAAGGCCCCGCCTCGAGGAACTCCAAACCAAGGAGAATTAGAACTGGAGGGGACACTTAATGTAAAATTCCTATGGACTGGATTTTGGTACGGCGTGTGCTGCCATCTGTGTTTAAAAAGGAAAAACTATTTTTTAATTCTGAAGATCGTCTGCTAGTTAGTCTTACAAGATAGCTGTTACTAGAAAGGTGGGAAATATGAACAGGCAATTGAAAAGAAAGAAAGTTGCTGGAAATAGTATTTAATAATTATCATTTTGTTTATCACAATATAAAGTTTTAGATTTGAAAAATACTTTTTTGGTAACACATTGTAGAAGAATACATTAGTAATACACTTTTTTAATTTCCCAAATTTATGTAGAAATATATTAATTTCTATTAATATATTAATTTCTATTAATATATTAATTTCTATTAATATTATTACATCTGAAGTATAAATATTCACTCTATGAACGCAGGTAAAAATTTGCATATTGTTGTGCTAAATGTGACGAAATTTAGCCAACCTCTTCTCTATTGAGGTTTTTTTTTCAAAATTTTCAGAGTCCAAATCTTTAGTTGCCAGTTTTCGTTTTGCCGCTTCTCGTTTCAATACTTTTTCATCTTTCGCTTGTCGATTCATTATCTTCACAGAATGATTGATCCTCATTTTCAAATAATGTTTAAAGACCATGGTTTTAATTCCGTTACATAGAGTAGGCATTGTCACATTTGAAAATTTTTTAAGCATTTCAGAAGCTATGTTCTTTTCAGAAAGCAATTTGGGAAACTGTTCATCGTACATTTTTTCAAGTTGCAAAACAGCTTTGAAAAAAGCTTCACTAGGCAACTTTAAACTCCCAACATCACTGTTTTCTTCAGTTGTGTATGCTTTCAAAACAGTCAATGTTTCTCGTGTAACCGTTATATGTTTGTCTTCTTTGAGGAGTGCTTTTGAGCATTCCAAGCAATCGCGATGTCTTTGCATTATTTTTTTCGCAAGATAACCGCTGATATATGTTATGACATTTGATCTTTTAGAGTCTTCAGGTTCAGGTATGTTGGTATCATCAAGCGTTTCATCTTCATTGTGGTAAATATCTTCAGATTGTATCGTCGTAACATCTGGTTCTAGGGTTGCAGCATTTCTATTTTGTCCAACCGAGTTAAAAATATTGGTAAGGTACTCGTCAGTCATAGAAGAAACATCAGTGCTACAGTTAGCAGATTCAGAAACTTTGAACAATGAAGAAGCCATGACTTTTCTTAATTGGAATCTAAATAACTGTGGTGTCGGATTGTCATTACATGCACCAATTCTTCTGACTGCAGCATATGTGTTTTCCAAAACATCTTGACTAAGGCGGCCTGTTAGAAGATATTCTAATCCTTCATTTTCAAACAAATCTTTTGATAATTGTATTACGCACGCGATGGTGAGTTTGAAGCCATACAAAACAGGTGGTTGTTTCAATCCTTTTGTTTGAAATTCAACTGTGGAAAGCCAATCCAGCTTTTTTTCTAAGAATGCAATATGGTCTGATCCTGGTTTTATCGCCCTGCGCAAAGGTTTGGTATCGTATAGACTCTTCGAATTCAGGCAATCAAACAAACTATCAAATTCTCTAACAAAATTACAAGTTTCAATAGCTTTGCCAGGTAGTTTATCTTTCGTAATGTAAAAGATAATCATCATAGCCACTGCATAGCTCAACACCTGTACTGCAAGTTTTACCCGCATTTTTGTGAAACCAGGTAATTCTAAATGTGTCCTAGTCAATTTTGGAGCAATCCTAAGCTCTTCCTCAATGTCAGCTTTATAGGCTGCTTCAATGTGTTTCCAAGATGCAACGGAATGATCTTTTCCAAAAGTAACATTATATTTTTTAAAATTGTTCCTTATTCCCTTGATTTCATGTGATGGGTCATGCATAAAGAATACTTTTTTCCCCTTGACAAATATGTATGGCGATTCTATTGTTATATTCAATCGAGAAAACACGCTCTGATTACTGCTACCCTGATCACATACAACAACTTTTACGTTGAATCCGATGTCAATCAACTTTTCTAGGACTTTGAGAAGAATGTCGTGTAAAATGTCTTTGCGCATTGCATCTTTAACTAAATAGTATGCAAAAACTTGTTTCCATTTGGCAGCAATTCCCGACACCATAAAGACATTAGCGTGATTGGCTATTTCATAAGTACGGTGGGATCCAAGGTCAACAAAACCCTCGATGTAATCTTCATTATCGTTGTATTTCAATCCCTCCATCAAAGCGATCTCATCAAAGGTCAGAATCGCAAGTCTTTCTTTAGTTGACATACTATGGACTTTCTTTTCCAAAATTGAGCATAAATCTGGCATTATTCCAGGGTGACAGGGAATATTTTGCAGCCATCGACTAAGTGATCTCGATGAGGGCAAAGTGAACATTTGTGAAAGAAGTCTATACGCCTTAGGACCATGATAATGAAGTGCTAAACACAATTGTCTTTCACTATTTGTATATCTTCTTCCATTCTTCTCTTTTTGTCCGGATTCAATTTGCATTCGAATGAACTGTACACCCTTTTCTGGCAAATACTTCGAAATTTCTGCTAGCAGCAAATTTTTATCAATTTTCGGACTAAATCTGCGCGTTAATCTCCTTTTTTTGCTATACTGCAGTCGTAACAATTTTTTCAACTTATAAACTCTATTAGTAGAGGTTTTAGCGAAAATGACAGAATTATCTTGAACATTTACTTGGATACCGATTTCTTTAAATTTAGTTTTGCAAGATTCATGTACTTTAACATTGTAGTTCGATAAATCTATAGACGCTTCTTTATGAATTAATTCGCTTTCTTCTTCTGATCTTGGCATTTCAATAGAGTTAGATGGTATTTCAATAGATTTTATTACTGTGTTTAGAAGTAATTCGCTTTCTTCTATATTTTCTTTGGATCTTGGTATTTCAATAGATTTTGAGGCTGAAAACAATTCTAATATTTTAAACACTTAGTTCCTAAGTCCTAGTTTTATTTCTAACAAATGCAAAAGCCAACTCTTAAATTTTTTTCACTTAAGTTCCTTAGTATTTTTATGGTTGTTTCTTTGCCGAAAGTTATCAAAAGGCAAAATTTTGATATTGATTTCCCGCACTAGAGAGTACACACCTGTTGTTTCGAGGAATTCTGTTGCGACCAACGCGGCTTCATTTCTCACAACTGATACCGATACATTAGTTTCATTTACCCGATCACTATCCACGTTAATGGCCTCCTCGATGATGATTGACCCTATTTAGTTACATTTTGTCAGGATCTACATCATAATATACAGTTTTTTGACTGTCTTTTGTTTATTTTGCACGCGCAAACCTGAACTGGTTGACTTGTAAGGAAGAGGCACGGCTATTTTGGTCAGTCGATGCCTCAAGGATGGATTTAGAAAGCTGGATAGTTCGAAATGTTCGCCACAAACCTTAAGATTTCTGTTACCTAATTCATTTTCTTTCCCATCTAAATCTTTTCTTCCACTTTGAGCTATCCACATTTTACACCTAAAAATAAGTTTTTATTACCAAGGCTTATAGTTCTAAAAAAAGATAATTGTTTACCTTGCACTATCCTTGGGATACGTAAAATATGAAATATTTTTCGTTTGCGCCTGTTTATTATCACAGTTTACAAATGAACAGACATTACCTCCATAATACCTATATATTGGACGCTTTAAGCAATTAATTGACATTGTAGACCCTAAAGCTTTCTTAGACGCCGCCATGATTGTAAAAGAAAATTTTATGACGAAACCGATTGCGAAACCTCGTGAAATGGCGTAATTTTCCTTTTTATTTTCAGATAGCGCCACCGTCGCACAGTCGGCAAATAGAGGCCCTAATGTCCCCTCCAGTTCTAATCCTCCTTGTCCAAACCATCGCCTGCAGGTCATCTGCAAAGGCCTGAATAGCACTCACAGCCGGGTAAACCCGACTAAGAGCACCATCCATGACTAAATTGAAGAGGAGAGGTCCGCTACAAGAACCCTGTGGACACCCCTTGGTAAGTGACTTACTAAGAACACTACCGCCTACATCAATCGAAGCAATTCTGTTACTTAAGAAACTTTTGTATAAATAATACAAGTTCTTTGGACAAGCAACCTGTCGGAGTCTTGATAGAACCCCCGGAACCCAGACATTGTCGAAGGCCCCCTCTATGTCTAGGGAGATTAGACTGGTGTGCAGACCACTCTCTTTGTTATGCTTAACGCAATCGACGATGTTATAAAGAGCATGCGTCGTGGAGCGGCCATGTTTGAGCCCATATTGGGCTGAATTCATGAGACCTCTCTTATGAAGAGAGTAGTACAGTCTTCTTGATAGGAGCTTATCAAGAACCTTACCCACTACTGACAGTAGAGAGATTGGTCGGTACGATCGAGCGTTCCGACTATCTCTCCCCTCCTTATAGATCAATGCAATCCTTGCCACTTTCCAAATTTTTGGGAAGTGCCCAAGAGTCAAACATGCATTGTAGAGGCGCACGAAAACCAAGGGACAGACCAAGAACATAATCTTAAAAAATTCGATAGAAATGCCATCAAAACCCGGGGCTTTGCCCCTTTTAAAGGAATCAATGACATTAAGTACTTCCTCTTCTTTAAAATCTACGTCGTCTGGCTCGACGTACGGAGCTTCGACTGACTCTCTGATTTCCTTGTGTACTTCAAGGTCATCAGCCTGCGAGTCGTCTAAAAAAAGAGAATTAAGAATAGTTTCATATATTTCGGTAAGTCCCTCTGTCAGCGTGCCATCCTCTCGTTCCACACAGGAGACAGCATCTTTACGTTTGGCCTTGCCAGTTGCCAATTTATAAGGAAGAGAGTAAGGATCCTCCTTCGACACAGAAGAGCAGAAGTCCCTCCAAGACTCCAACTTAGAAGAAATGATGAGGCTCTTGTACTCTCTTTGGAGAGTCAAGAATTCATGTTTGTAGCGTTCTCTCACCAAATATTGTAGATGTTTCGTCCCTCCAAGCAGGCACGCCCCCGCACGTTTCGCTTTTCGACGGTTCCCACGAAAAGAAACTAAAACAAAAGTTACAAAACTAAAACTAAAACTTTCGAGTATTGACTCCTCCTCCGCTCAAGACAGGGGAAAAAGCGTCCAAGGTGCCGGTAGCCGGACGATCGTCTCCACATATTCATTCTCCTTAGATATAAATTTTACGGTAGAAAATGGGCCAAACTTTCAGTTATTCATGTTTTTAATAAGAGCGAAAAAATCCTCGGTTCCGAGGCCGAGGCTCGGTTCGATCCTTGGTGGTGAGGACCACCCAACTCCTAATCATTTTCTGTATGTGTACAGAGTACTTTCTGTTGTATTTTATGATGAAAAAAACAAGCTGTCCATAGGGGCCAATAACCTTCGCATTTTTGTACTTAAATGAAAGAAATGTCTGAAAGATTTAATTGAACATTTTATTCGAATAAACATAAGAATTGTACAAGTGAGGTTCTATGATACCTCCGTTTTCCGCGATACATGTTTGGGCACGATGAAGCATGTTTTAAAACGAGCGTCTGATAATATCCGGAGTGACAAGTTTTAAGGCTGCAATGATTCGGTGACGCAAATCTTCTATGTTCTCAACGGGCGTCACGTTCACTTGTGCTTTGATGAACGCCCACAAGAAAAAGTCCATCGGAGTTAGGTCCGGGGAAACTCGCAGGCCATCGAACGTGACCGTTCCTGCCAACCCAACGTTGAGGGAACTCGTGTAGTGGAGCATCTTAACAACATCTAGGGATGTGGGCTGGTGCGCCGTCATGTTGGTACCACATCTGTCTGTATTCTTCCAGCGGAATATCTTCTAAAGCGTCTGCTATTTCGTACTGCAAAAGCGCCAAGTAGCGTTGTCCATTAAGACGAGCTGGGAGGAAAAATAGGCCAATAACTCTATCCCCGAGCAAACCCGCCTGTTCGTGTATTAACGAATGCAGACTGAAAAACTATTTATTACTTAAATACAATTATTAAAAATATTATTACAAGCGCGAGAATATTTGATGCATTCAGTTTAGTTGTTTACCGATTCTGCCTTTTTATTTCATTGCCTCACATAAATGGCAATGAAATTTTGTAGAGGGTCACGCCGCCGCCGCCACCGCCGCCGCCGCTCCCAGCTTTAGGACCGATTTTGGGGCAGGAAGGGAAAAGGGGGACCACCAGGGAGGATCCCCTACCGGATTTAACCAAAAAAGCCAATTATTTAAAAAACCGTCGTGACCGAGATCCGAACTCACGGTCCTCCGCTTCCAGAACTGACGCCTCAACGATTTACGCCATTCTCTACTTCGTAGAATTTGCTTTAAAACTTCTAGTTTAAAATTGTTATAGATTGGAAGGCCTAATTGATAGGTGGCGCGAAGTGACATCTTGACCGCGCGAAAATTTAAATACCATGTCATATTTTTAGTCTTGAGAAATACTATCCTGACCGCGAAATTTTAATACCATATAATATGCTGCGTTATTTAAAACACTTCTAATGTAAAATTGTTATAGATTGGAAGACCTAATTGATAGATGGCGATGCTTACAACGTATGACCAAAAGTACAAATAAGTGTAACACTTATCGGAGTAATTCGCGATGCGTACAACGTATGACCTGAAGTAACAAATAAGTGTGACACTTATCGGTGTAATAATAAGTGTGACACTTATCGGAAAAATACGCGATGCTTACAACGTATGACCTGAAGTAACAAATATTTTTACAGATTCCTTAATCACCTTGTTTTTTATAATTAATGTAACCAGAATAATGATCTTTTTAGGTATATTTGCCAAATTATGTTAAGCCACATTTCTAATGATAAAAGAAACTTTAGTGATCTTTTTAGGTATATTTGCCATATTTCTAATGATAAAATGCTTTAACATTGAAGCTCTAGTTTATTTAATAAAGAAAAAATATGTACATAGGTTAAATTAAATAGTGTCAAATAGAAAAATATATACAAAGGTTAAATTAAATACAAAAAATCTTTACATATACATATAACTTGCCAAAAGTATACGGAATTTTTCTTCGCGGCTTGGTCGTGGGGATTACACAGCGTGGGCTTCTGGCGTTCAGAAGGTTGCGGGCTTTAATTGTAAAAACACTCTATATTAAAAACGTTTGTACTATAGAGTTTTGTTAAATAAAATTTTAAAGAACCCATTTTAACACAGTTAAACTTGATATCATAGGTCGGGGGGCTCTGGGCTTCAAAGATCGCCAATGCCCTAGGTTAGGCTGGGGCTCACGAGCGCAGTCGCTCTCTGTTGTATATTAGAATGCCGATCTCTGCTTGATATATAACGGTTTAATTGAGAGCCGTGCAATGAAATAATATCATCGCCTTCTTGGCGAACTTGTTCCTCAAGCAAAGCTTTTGGTTTCGTTTTCAATATAGAGGCGAGCGTTTATGGGTCAAAGGGCGAAAGGCCGTAAAAGCGCGAAGAATTTAGCGGGTGTAAGACGTACAAAGGGTGGCTTATGTATTTGCCATATTAGTATGTCTTAATTGAATATAATTAAATGAGCTTTAAATATTTAACGTTCAAATTGGCCGGAATTACTCTTATGAGTTAAATTCGTCTGAACATCCCGCCCGCCTTGAAATACTGATTTTCAACAAACAATGAAATGTAATATACCATGCATAAATATGAATATGAAACCGAACACATGATTATTAGTCTAATGGTAGTTGACAAAGTTTCGAAATTGATCTCTTGATGTCTCTGTCAGTTGTTTTTTAAAGTCACTACACGAACGCATTGATCTTCTCCTGGATGGACAGTCTGAATGCGCCCCATTTTCCACTTAGTTGGAGGGAGGTCTGGTTCCTTTATGATGACAAGGTCCCCGACCTTTAGGTTAGGTTTAATACTTGCCCATTTAGGACGCTGTTGCAGGCGTGAGAGATATTCATTACTACATCGTCTCCAGAAATGCTGCAGGGTTTGTTGCCCAACTTGCCACCTGGAAAGTCGGTTGGTTGGTGTCGTGGTGAAATCTGCTTCTGGGATGGATGTTAGTGAGTCTCCTATTAGAAAGTGTCCGGGCGTAAGGACAGCTAAACCGGTAGGGTCAGAACTTAAGGGTGTTAGTGGTCGAGAGTTTAAACACGCTTCGATTTGGCATAGAAGAGTGTTCATTTCTTCAAACGTCAGATTTGTTGATCCAAAGACTCTTTTTAGGTGAAATTTTACTGATTTTACTCTTGCTTCCCACAGGCTCCCAAAATGTGGTGCAGCGGGTGGGTTAAAGTGCCACGTTATACCTTCGTCTGCACCTTTTCATTGTTAGTCGTAGTGGTCATGAATTTTAAAAATTCCTTCATTTCGCGGTCGGCGCCAATGAAATTTGTACCGCAGTCGCTGTACATTACAGTCGGTTTTCCTCATCGGGACACAAATCTTTTAAGTGCCGCTAGAAATACATCCGTAGTCATGTCGCTGACTAACTCTAGGTGAATAGCCCTGGTGGAGAAACAGAGGAAAACAGCGATGTACGCTTTAAACATCTTGTGTCCCCTTCCTTTTATGACTCGTAAAAGGAACGGTCCCGCGTAATCAACTCCACTTTGTAAGAACGCTCTTGGTGGGTTAACTCTTGGTGGAGGTAAATCTCCCATTGAAGATTGTTGGCGCACGCAACGAACACATTTCCGTATGTGAAAGTGAATAGCGTCGCGGAGACCAACAATCCAATATTTCCTTTGTAGTATTGCCATAAGTAACTGAGATCCACAATGAAAGTTCCTCTCATGTTCATGTAAGATGACTTTTCTTGGGTAAAATAATGGGATTTATTTGATTACCGGGAAGATTCGCATGTCGTAAACGACCTCCGATGCGCAGAATTCCTTTTTGATCCAGAAAAGGATTTAACGAAAGAATTTGACTCTTGCTTCTGAGTGATTTGTTCTTTTCCAATCTCTGAATTTCGTCCAAGTATTTCTCGAATTGGACTACTTTAACCCACTGATTCAAGGTATCAGACAACTCTTCTTTTGTCAAAGGTCCTGTTCGTTTCATATCTGGAATACCTTGCTCCTTCCTACGTTGCGCCGCGTTTCGTAAGTTATGTTTGTAACGAAGAATGTACGCAGTGACATGTATTAGTGGTTTTAACTTCGACTTGAATTGAAGTAACGAGTTGTCAAGGTAGCAATGAAAAACCGCGTATTTAACCTTTTTCTCTTCCATTAAACACTCCTCGGGTTCACTTTCAATCGAAAGCTGGTCGATCGGTGAGTCCATTGTCAGCCAATTTGGTCCATTCCACCAAAGATGGTTGTCCCGAAGTTTCGATACAGATATACCTCTTGAGGCACAGTCGGGCGGATTTGACAGTCCTTGTACGTGATGCCACTCGATTGTAGGAAGAATAGAGAGAATCTCTGATACTCTGTTGGGGACAAAGGTTTTCCATCTTTGGGGTGGTGATGCTAACCACGCTAAGACAATAATTGAATCCGTCCAGCCATGTACGTCTTGTATTACGACCTTTAAGGACTCTTGAATTAACTTGATTAATCTTGTCAATAAAAGCGCTCCACACAGTTCGAGTCTGGGAACTGACTCCGATTTTAACGGAGCGACTCTTCTTTTTGCTGCGATGAGTTGGACTTGCGCTTTGCCGTTGATATCTATGCTTTTGAGATAAACCGCTGCGGCATAAGCTCGTTCCGACGCATCGCAAAAGCCGTGAAGAGTGAGCTCATGAACTTCTAGTTGAGATATGTGACGCTGGACGATAATTTTTTGTATGTCTGGTAATTCTTCTCTGTACGATATCCATTTGTTCAACAACCAGTGGCTTTCTGGTTTACTGTCTAAGGGTTCATCCCATTCTAGTTTGCACGACCAGAGCTCTTGAAGAATAATTTTGGCTACTGTAACGATTGGAGTTAGTAGACCTAGGGGGTCAAAGACCTTGGCGGTGTCTGATAGAATTGTTCTTTTTGTAATCGGACGTCTGGCTTTGGATGGTGTCACCTTGAAAGTGAACTAGTCTGAAGCTGGTTGCCAGTATAGCCCCAGTGTTTTAATTGCTTCATCGTTGTCTATTCTTAGAGGACCTTGAATTTCTTGTAATTCTCGAGGTATTAACTCTAGAAGAACAGGGTTGTTAGACGCCCACTTTCTGAGCTCAAATCCTCCTTTTTCCATTAACTTCTGTAGCTCTGTTTGAATGAGTAATGCTTCTGTCAAAGACTCCAGACATCAGATTATCGACGTAGAAATCGTTGGAAAGAATTGGCGCCACTTCATCGTGTGCTAATTGTTTGAGTACCTTTACTGCTAAGTACGGCGCAGATGCGGTTCCGTATGCGACAGTGAGAAGGTGGTAGTCTTGAATGGGTGAAGTTTTCTTTTCTCTCCAAACGATTGTTTGAAAATCCGTATCTTCTGGGTGTATTAAAATTTGACGAAAAATTTTCACAAGGTCAGCTACCATGACTATGTCGTCGAAGCGAAATCGAATTAGGAGATGAACGAGGTCATCTTGGAGCTTGGGTCCAACGACGAGAATGTCGTTAAGAGAGACGTCAGTTGACGTTTTAGCGGACCCGTCGAAAACAGTTCTCAAGCTTGTGGTTGAACTTGTTTCGTTGATTACCGAATGATGGGGTAGGTAGTATGTGCCTTTACTTTTTACCTCGCCAGGCGAAATGGATTCCATGTGACCCAGCTGAAGGTATTCGGCCATAAAATTGTGATATTAATCACGTCTGGCCTCCTCCTTGTCGAGTTGGCGTTCTACGCATTGTAATCGTCGAATGGCTGCTGTTCTTGAGTCTCCTAGTACGTCTGGATTGACCGTGAATGGTAATCGTACAATGTATCGTCCTTTCTTATCTCTTGAATGGGTTTGATTGAAGATTTTTTCACTTTCGAGTTCTGTTGGTGACAGAATGGCAGGTGTTGTTATTTCTTCAATCTCCCAAAATCGCTGAACTTGTTCTTGAATTGAGGTGTGATAAACTTGAGCGACTGACTGGTTGTCGTATGTTCCTTTTGGACCTGAAATGACCCATCCAAATACCGTGTTAATCGCACCTGGCGTATTTGGAGGTCCCTTTATTATCCCTCCGGAAATGATTTCTGTGTAGATGTCAGCACCGAGTAAAATGTCTATTTCACCGGGTGTATGAAAGTTCGGATCAGCCAATTGTAGGCCCTTGATATGTGGCCACTTGCTAGGGTTACATGGTTGCTGCGGAAGATATCCGGTAACCTTCTTCAGAATTAGTGCTTCTACAGACAATTCAATGGAACTGTCCACGTTTGAGCGCATATGTAGACTAACGCTGGTTTGGCAGGTATCTTTTCCCTTGTTTCCAATCCCTCCGATTGTCAGGGCTAAATGTGATCGTTTTAGTTTTAATCGTTGGGCGCAGGCTTCACTCATGAAACTTGGCTGCGACGCCGAATCCAAGAGAGCTCTTGCGTTTTTCTATCCACCCGTTGAATCCTTGACTTTAAGGATAACAGTAGATAAAAGTACGCTGGACTTGCCGCTTGAATTTTGTACAACGTGTGACATGGCTCCTGAGCCCTGCAGGATCTTGTGAACGGTTTTTTCCTTCGATTCATCTTGGTGAAGAAGGGTGTTGTGATAGGAGGTGCATTTTTGGCAATGCCTCCATTGCATTCAGTGCTTTGATGATCTGATCGTAAGCAGTTGAAACATAGAAAATGCTTTTTGACTAAGTTCCAACGCTCATTTACAGAGGCTTTCAAGAATGTGCCACATTTGTAAATGACGTGGCCGTCGGTCGAACAAATGACGCATTTCTCTCTTGCTGTGCCATGGTGCGACATTGTGGATTTCTTTGTAGTTTCTTGAGCTTGTTTGTGTCTGCTATGAGTACCCTCTGTTTGAGCAGCAGCCAATGCTCTTGTTCGAGTTTCGAGGAAATTCTTTAAATCTTCGAATAGAGGTAACGGACTACCTTTTAGACAAAGCTCCCATTGGCGGCGAGACTCTGGATCTAACTTTCCTTTTACTATGTGAACCAGTATTGCGTCCCAATGTTGGACTTGTTGTTTTAGAACTTGTAATGACCTTACAGAACTAACTATTTATTACTTAAATACAATTATTAAAAATATTATTACAAGCGCGAGAATATTTGATGCATTCAGTTTAGTTGTTTACCGATTCTGCCTTTTTCCTCAAGCAAAGGTTTTGGTTTCGTTTTCAATATAGAGGCGAGCGTTTATGGGTCAAAGGGCGAAAGGCCATAAAAGCGCGAAGAATTTAGCGGGTGTAAGACTTACAAAGGGTGGCTTATGTATTTGCCATATTAGTATGTCTTAATTGAATATAATTAAATGAGCTTTAAATATTTAACGTTCAAATTGGCCGGAATAACTCTTATGAGTTAAATTCGTCTGAACACCGCCCAAACATTCAGTCGGAGTTGTTGTTGATGATGGTGAGGAAAGCCTAGTGTAGATTTTCGTCACACCACATGCGGGTGTTTTGATGGTTTAAAGGCCCATCTATCCCAAAAGAACACTCGTCGGTCACGAGTATTTGATTGATGAAATTATGGTTCTCATTAGACATGGTTATTAGCAGAAATAAAAATAAAATCTACGTTCCATATCTCCTTCGTGCAGAGCTTGAAGACCACGGGGATCAAAGATCCCTAGGGGATCTACACGGATCCCTAAGGGGATCTACACGGATCCCTAAGGGGATCTACACTTATCCCTAAGGGGATCTACACGGATGCCTAAGGGGATCTACACGGATCCCTAAGGGGATCTACACGGATGCCTAAGGGGATCTACACGGATGCCTAAGGGGATCTACACGGATGCCTAAGGGGATCTACACGGATGCCTAAGGGGATCTACACGGATGCCTAAGGGGATCTACACGGATGCCTAAGGGGATCTACACGGATGCCTAAGGGGATCTACACGGATCCCTAAGGGGATCTACACGGATCCCTAAGGGGATCTACACGGATCCCTAAGGGGATCTACACTTATCCCTAAGGGGATCTACACGGATCCCCAAGGGGATCTACACGGATCCCTAAGGGGATCTACACGGATGCCTAAGGGGATCTACACGGATGCCTAAGGGGATCTACACGGATGCCTAAGGGGATCTACACGGATGCCTAAGGGGATCTACACGGATGCCTAAGGGGATCTACACGGATGCCTTAGGGGATCTACACGGATGCCTAAGGGGATCTACACGGATGCCTAAGGGGATCTACACGGATGCCTTAGGGGATCTACACGGATGCCTAAGGGGATCTACACGGATGCCTAAGGGGATCTACACGGATGCCTAAGGGGATCTACACGGATGCCTAAGGGGATCTACACGGATGCCTAAGGGGATCTACACGGATGGCTAAGGGGATCTACACGGATGCCTAAGGGGATCTACACGGATGCCTAAGGGGATCTACACGGATGCCTAAGGGGATCTACACGGATGCCTAAGGGGATCTACACGGATGCCTAAGGGGATCTACACGGATGCCTAAGGGGATCTACACGGATGCCTAAGGGGATCTACACGGATCCCTAAGGGGATCTACACGGATCCCTACGGGGATTTACACGGATCCCCATGGGTTATTGATCGCCGTGGTCTTCAACTCTCATTTTCCTACTACTGATACGACCTGGTCCATGAGATCTGCGTAAGTCTGAGAGTCACGAACAGCTCCAAGAACGGTGTTGTGGCTTGGTCTTCGATCTGGATATCGAACGGTGAACAATTCACTAACCTTATGCGCGTTACGATTAGCTTCACCAAAAAATAACTCAACCATAAAAGCACGCTGATCACGAGAATAATTTAGTGGCATGTTTATTAGACTCAATAAAAGTTAGGGAATGGTTGAAAACAAAAAGATTTTACATTAAATACTTGTGCGTAGTTGGCCGACTGATACGATTTACCAAAACGCCAATTTAGGCCTACAGTAGGCCTAAATTGGTGTTTTGGTAAATTACAAGTACTTTTTTACGGAATTTTATCTTTTAACGTGATTTATTTCATTTACATACAAAAATGCTATTGGCCCCAATGGACAGCTTGTTTTATTTCATCAGCTCATATCTTCGTGAGAAAGTGTTCTTTTACAATGAGACCAATTTCTTTGAACATTTTCGACAGCACTCTTCAACTTTTTCATTGAAACTTTTTTCTAGCACCTACCGGTTAAAAAATATTTTTTACAAGAACCCGAAATTATTTCCGATTTTTCTAAAATTTAGGATTTAAGCGATCCCTCACTAGAAATAATACCCTGAAAATTTCGCCACTCTATATCTTGCAGTTTCTGGAAAAAAATGCCCAGTCAGAGCAATTCAAAACACCCTGAATATTCGGGGTCTCCAAAAGTGACTAAAATCACTTTTTGGTTTCTGGTGAAAAAATTTGGTTTTCAGCGACCCTTTGTAATTCACCAAAGTGGTAGACAGGGTTAGCTTTTATTATTAAATTGATATTGGAAAACATAACTGCGGTTGTAGGGCGCTGCCTGTTTAAGTGTATTATTATTTCAGCTCCAGTTAAGAGTGATTCTTCTACATTTAATTTCTTATTAATATTTTTATCTAATGCAATTCATTTAGATATTGTCTGTTTTTACCGCCCGCGTTTCTTTATCTCTTAGTTTATTATTTAAACTCTGCTCTGAGCTCCGTGATACGTAATAGAGACTATGATAGATCGCCACGTAATCATCTAAACCAATTTTCAAAGAAGATGACATTGATACGCTGCAAATTGATGACACACGTGCTGTACATGTGTAGTTGATAATTTTAAATACTCTGCTGAACCACGTTACCAGAAACACGCAAAGCATTTGTAGACGACACAATCTATGAAATTCTGCCGGATTGCGAGCTATATCTTTAAATTCATAAATTAGAATTACCTCTAGGATAGAACTGGTTCAACATTCTATTGCATTAGCCTTGTAAAACCGATTTGATAGCCACCTCCTTAATTATCCTCACGCGTAGAATTTATCAACTACATTTCAACCTTGTAAAATTGGTTTGGATTTTTCAACCATGATATCACACTTTCAAACGCAAAAATGTTTATTATCATCTGGCATCATTGATCCTACTCTATTTTTACTCACTTTCGCATCTCCGCGCTAAAACGATAAAATTATAAACGCAGATAACGTTTCTCCAGGAGACATTCCACAGAACCAATGAGAAGAAAAAACGTTTTTTTTTTCAAAACAAACGCTAGATATTAATAAAATATCAATTAATAAATCCTCTAATTTGAAACAAAATTATAAATAAAAATGATTTGTTTTATAAACAAAGCTTATTAAAAATTTACTTTTAAAGATACAATCTTTTATAATACTAAATAATAATAATAATAATAATAATGTTTATTTCGCAAAAGACAAAATTGGGAGACTCCCACAAAAAGTCTACATGTAATGTCTAACAGGATAGTACAAAAAACCTTTGTATTTTTATATTGTTAGCATAGTTTCTATACATCAAATATCTGTACAAGCTTTTATTATAATTTCAGATAAAATATATAAGAATCATTATTAAAAAATAGCAAGATTTCACTAGAATAAAGTGAATTTTCTCAAAAATACTTTTGTCTTATAAGTTAAGGCTTAGCGAGTTTGCAAGTTCAATATGTGTTAGTAAATATATATCAATTTTTATTAAATATGCAAATCTAACGAAGCTCTTACTTTTCCCTCATAATTAAATAAGTATAACCTTGGACACAAATATCGAGGGTTAATTATAAAACAATTAAATTTTCTTGTATATGCTTTTACATAGATGGAATTATTTACGTGTTTAAACAGGCAACATCATTTGTTGATCTTGTGTGCTTTTTCGAACGTACGGGCGCAACCGTCCTAAATTTTGTTATTGTAATAAAAAGGATAAAAACCAAAATTTTATTTAACATAAAATTTTATCCGGTTTTCAATTCGAGTTATCAGATGAAAACAATTTAGCTTAAATTATTATTTACTAATTAGACGACATAATATTGTTTTACAAGCTGTATTATATAACCGTTTTATTTATGGATTTCAGTTTAAACAGCAGAACAGTTATCATATTCCCAATCACAAAGACAATTCAACTGTTAAAGGCCTAGGTTTTCTTCTGCCTGTCACCCTGGATATTTACTTGCCCTCAACGCTCCCCTTGCATATACGCTTACCACAGCACACCTTTTTGGAGAAGGTCCGGCGGCGAAATGCGCCTTTCGAACGCGTCGTTTTCTGCCTGCCAGTTGGTGGCCTGTGGAGATAAAAAAAAGTTAGCCCCTTCTTTTGACCCCCATCTTTTGTCATCGGCCGCTATCGTGTAGATTAGGTAAATTCCCGGAAAATCAACCTTCTCGGGACGAAAAGATAATCCACTAAATTGGCTGAGTGCGTACCAACGCTCACTATATAGTTAAACGTCCAAGGCGTTACCTTTACATTCAGGTGAGGGTCGTCCCTCCTTTGCGCGTAAAAAAGAGAACCAGATTTGGGCTATCGCTGTATTATTTCGGTTTTCTAAATATTTGAACTAAAACTAATCAGATGAAATACATAAATTAATAATAAACTTAAAAATATTTTCAATGACAACAATGTTTATCGAATCTATTCAAAACTATTCTTATATTCATTTAGGCTTTAGAAGCCATTATATTTCTCCAAATCTTATCAACATATTCAAATTTTTTATTCATCTACTTTCACACTGGCCACGTGACTGTTCCAGTCTAAAACTGCCAAATTGGTCCTCATCTAAGCAATATCGAACTCTTTTGTCAACATACACTAAACACGTGTTGTTGAAAGATTCTACAAAATAAGTGTGGTGCGCAAAAATGTAATCAAAGGGGGTACACGTTACTTTTCAAAATGAATTTCTTTAGAAGGGAAGCCGCGACGGGGTCTTTGATTATTTTCGTTTTCATAGAATAGTTGTCTACTTTACACTTGGATGTTTCGAAGCATTTATCGTGACGGTTTTGAAAATGTTTCACTATATTGAGCAGCAAGTCCTGGATCACCTTTTCATCACATTTCAATTTTCCATGGACCAGTAAAATTTATTTCTAGTAGGCGCTGATTTATCAGTCAACTCGATGTGCCATGTGATCCCATTGTTCTTTTTGGTTCCTTTGGTTATCGCCGTTACATCTTTCCCAATCGCCTTTGCCACTGGCCAGCGGTCATTTGAATTGCGCGTATCTTATCCGTACAAAAACGTATTTCATATGATGAATTTATCCAAAAATATTATTTGTCCTAACGAACTGGGACAAAATGGTACGCTGGTTCGAATTCTAGGAATCTCTTTATTGTATGTAAAGGATTGCACTTTAGATGAAGCCACATCAGCCTTTATAATCACAGGACCATCCCCCCCCCCCAACCCCACCTCACCCGTTTTAGTGTGGATCCCAGATATTCGTCGAAATTTTCCAACGAATCTATCTGGGCACGGCCACTTCTTTGGCGACTCTTGGCGAGAACACCGGCCCGTGACCTTCCCAACGAAAGGTATAATCGAGGGGTGGAAAACTCGAAAATCCCAAAAAGGGATTATCTCGCCTTCCACCTTCGTCTAGTTTATCAGAGAGGGTTTCTAATAGCTGACCTACCGAGAGGGAGCTCTCAAGCAATATTTAATGAGTCCTAAATTTATTCACAGAATATTTACTTTATAACAACATTTGGTAAACCGAATAATGCACCGATAAACTTAATTATCGCGTCAGTCCTTATTTCTAAAATATTATTCATCTGATAGTTAAATGGAAGCATAGTTTCTAATTAACTCACCTGAATGTAAAGGTAACGCCTTGGACGTTTAACTATATAGTGAGCGTTGGTACGCGCTCATCCAATTTTGGGATTATCTTTTCGTTCCGAGAAGGTTGATTTTCCGGGAATATACCTTATCTACACGATAGCGGCCGATGACAAAAGATGGGGGTCAAAATATAGAAGGGGCTAACTCGCGGACTTTTTTTTATCTCCACGGGGCACCAAATGGCAGGCAGAAAACGACGCGTTCGAAAAGCGCATTTCGCTGCCGGACCTTCTCCAAAAAGGTGTGCTGCGGTAAGCGTATATGCAAGGGGAGCGTTGAGGGCAAGTAAATATCCAGGGTGACAGGCAGAAGAAAGCCTAGGCCTTTAAGTACATGGAATTCAAAATAGAAATATTAATTGCAGAAGCATGTTCCTTAAAAAAAGAGAATATTTAAATCGAATAATTTTTGAATTTTAAACCTTAATTAACGTGCCATTATTAATTCTGTTTAATTTAAAATGTGCGTCTGATTTGATTTGTTTGTATTTAAAATTTAAATATTCCGATTTTTATGTTTGCAAAGCAAATTTTGCCAAATAAAATTAAAAAAATACTGGTAAAGATAAAAATATTAAATTAAAATTGATAAAAAGTAAATTAAATCTTATAAAGAATCTGGAGACTTTAGTTGATTGAAGAGTAGGTTGGTTTCTTCGTAATACACATCTGACAGGTGGGTCAAACGTTCTTCCTCTTCTAGCAAAACGTATTCAATTAATATTTCACACATGCTTTTCAATATTAATACAAAATTACTCTTTCGTGTTTGTAATTTCAATTCTTAAATTACACAACTTAACAATAAAGAACCGATATCATATTAGTGTTCTCTTCGGAAATGTGGTACTGTAGAACTCAGTATTAAACTTTTAAAGGTTTAGACTACATTACAGTAAAACCCAAAATTTATTAATAGGGCGTGAATCAGCAGATATTCTCTATCACACAGATAACATTTCTATTTTTTCGAGTTAAAAGTATAAGAAATAAAAGGTAATTGTCATGGTACATACATACGTCTTATTTTATTTATTATTTATTTATTTATGTTTATTTACTGTTTATTGCTTTTAAAAGCAAGTTTTCTAAAACCACCTCAATTTGTCAACCATTGGATAAAATATTTATTTGAACCGTGTTGTATTTAATAACATTTTTACCTAATTTCACCGCTAGGTTTAATTATGGATTCATATTTTACCATATTAATGTTTTTATTGCATTTATCAGAATTACGTTAACATAACATGAAATATTTGACTTTATTCCATATTGTCTTCACGCGTACGGATATTTTTTAGTATATCAAATTTGTTTTTGTATTATTTTTGTTTAAAACATTTGCAGTTACACTTTCTGTTATAAAGTGAAGAATGCGAAGTGTTCGATTTCTTGGGTTGTTGGCGCTATTCAAAACCACCCCGTGATCGTACGGTCATACGTTTTATAAATAACGTTAATTTTGAATATAATTTAACAATAAAATACCAATTGTCTATTTATTTCCCATTTTTTTCTTTCTATAATATATAACTTTATTCCTAAATTTATAAGTTTATTACAATTGGTATATCATTTTCGACTCATCTTACAAAATACGTATATATAAATTTATCAGGTCCTCATACGGAATCACGTGTACAATTACAATACTTGAGAAAGATACGTTTCTCATACTAAAACTTGAGATATTTATTTAAACAAAATGCTTGTGATGTTGGCTAAAGAACTACTTTGGTATAAAGGCACTTAATGATATTAAAGGGAGTTTATAATTAATTTGATTCACTTTAACAAAACACTTGTGACGTAGTAGAGAGAAGGGTCTTTCAGACGATCTAAATTTTAGCATTTCTGAACTTTTATATGAATTATGTTTAATTACTTATAACCATATGTATTTCAATACATTTGAAGAAGTGAGTAAAATAGTGGAAGAGTATAATGTGACGTGTTAGATGTGCAAGAAATAAGAAATCATTTGGAAGAAATGGAAAAGCATATTGAAGAGTGGAAATTTAAGCTAGAGGAAGCTAGTCAAAGATAAATTTTACTGAGAAATAAAGTTAAAGATATAAAAACAGATATAATTGGAAATATTGCAAGATAGTTGGAAGAGAGCAGAAAACTAGAAAGCGTGTTTACAAAAGGTTCTTTTAAACGTAACTTAGTACATTAATGAAGTATTTTTAAATATTTGAATATCGAAATTGTATTTTGTTGCAATAAAAGTAGAGTTTAGATGTTTTTCTAGTATTTTTCTATGTATTTGGATATCTGAAATATATTTTATCTAATTTAAAGTAGAGTTAAGACGTGTTTGTAATATTTTCTATGGAAAAGTATTTTAACGTATTAAACGCCAAATTAAAGTGTTTTTGTAGTATTGTTCCACATATATTTGCGTATTGAAATATACTCTAACGTAATAAAGTCGATTAAAGAGTTTTTATAGTATCTTTCTGACTATATTTGTGTATAAAAATTGAATTTTACCGTATTTATAATATAGATAAGTGGTTTTGTCGTATTTTTATACCTATATTTACATAAATATTTTTTTTATTTTAATTTTCCTATTTACAACACTATCTTTAATATATAAGTTTATTGCTAAATTTATAAGCTTATTACAATTGACATATCATTTTCGACTAATCTTACAAAAATTCTTTAAGAAATAATAATTGTAATAGGAAAATCGTGGATGTTAAATTACTTTAAATACCGTAAGCCTATGTAGTATTTTTCTACCTATATTGGCATTTCGGAAATATATTTTAACGTATTGAATGTAGAGTATAGAGATAGTTGCAGTATTTTTCTTCCTACGTGACTACACCGGAAACGTCTGTGTTATTCTCTTTATTAATCAAGCCGACCCTGAACATATGTTTTACACTTTGTTCTACGACGTTTTAACATACACCATTTCAATACACTCTTAACTTATTCCATACGCTATTTAAAACACATGAGATAAAGATAACGAGGAAACAAGTTGACTCTGAACAAATATGTTTTACTCTACGGGAAGTATGTTAAATTCATAATGGTTAATGTGAAGTATTTTTCTACCTTTTTTAAATTTTGTGGTATTTCTTTATCTATATATGTGTATCGGAAATGTATTTTAAAGAATCGAACGTAGAGTAAAGAGTTGTTTTTTTAGTATTTTCTGTTTATATTTCCGTATCGGAGTTGTGTTATGTCGTATTAAAAGTAGAAGAAGAAGGAATTTTTATATTATTATTCTACCTATTAACATATCGGAAATTTATTTTATCAAATTTAAAAAAGGTATTTTAGTAGTATTTTTCTATCTATATTTTCATATTTGAAATGTATTTTAAAGTATTAAAAGCAGAATAAAGTTCCATAAGAATTCATCTTTCTGACAAGAGTCTTACCAATCATACATACATCATCTAATCTGGAATTTATGTTTAACAAATGTATGAATTCGTGTTTACAAAAGGTTCTTTTAAACGTAACTTAGTGCATTAATTAAGTATTTTTTAAATTTAAATATCAGAGTGTAATACCTAGAAGGCTGTAAGACTATTTTTCCGAAAAAATAATAACAATTTTACAAGTATATTTAATTTCAGGTTCCGAGTTGAAAATTATCTTATAACATTGTATTATTCATTTTTGGTTAAAAACAAAATTTTGAAAAAAGTTATGTTATTAATTTTATTCAAATAAGCAACACTTGTTAGTTATAAACTAGATTAATTATTAAAAACTAAAACACAAAATTTGTTAGTAAACCATGATTTTCAAAAATTAACATATTAACCTCACAGAATGCAAAGCTTATCAGACAGTAAAGTGAGTCATAAAATCGATTGATTTAAAATATATTATAAATCAGACAAAATAAAGGTGTTTCGGGTAGTTAAATTGTTCTCTTAGTAATTTGTATGATCGCTTAAATGTATCGACTGCATTTTTAAATTTCAATTAATTTAGTTTTGTATTGTATTTAAAAATTAAATATACATTTTTCATGATATTTATTATAAAGAAAAAAATATCCAAAATAATGCAATAAAACCTTTAAATAATATTTTACCTCCGCTAATCTCGTAATGAGATTTTATCAAACCGCAAAATCTTCGTCACCAAATTTAAAAAAATATATAAAATATTAAGAAATGAAACATCTACATTTTAAGCAAAAAAATAAACGTTTCTAATATTACGCAAACATTTAAAAAATTTCTTGTGGTTTCGGGCTACTATTTTTTGCATTGTAACACATTTTTCTTATACAGTACCTGTTTATTTATTTGATCTGCTTTAAAATTCAAATTGTCTGATTATTATAGGACAAGAAAATTAACACTTCTACGAAAATATTAGTATATTTTCTACCAAATCATGTTTAGATGGATTATGAATTAACCGTATGAATAATACGTATAAGAATTAATCGTTATCGAGATGATTAGGGTTATTTCAAACTTTAAATGCTTTAATTCGTAAAATATTTGAAACGTAACAAGGAAAGAATAAGTAACATTTACCCCGGAGAAAACAAAGCGCATTCTAGCCAAAGGCTGTACTATTAAGGAATACGTAATTGACTTCTTGTCGTTTTTACCTGAGAGAAAGAGTGTTGGAAATTTATCCAATCAAGCCTATGGTAATACTGTGAGGTTAGTGGGTGGCTGATTCTGTCCACCTTGGTATTAGGCGATTATTAATGTATTGTTTTTATGGTCCGTTATTGAGCGTTAACATTTCACTCCTATACGCTTAAATAGGATTTATTGACCGTCGTCTTGATTGTTGGCTACTGTTATAATTACTACAATGATTACGATATGTTTTATTTATTCCGAGAGATTGATTTGACATACACTTTATAGCGATAGGTTATTAAGGCTTTAAATTTTATTAAAAATGGTGTCCTAGGTAAAAAAACACCCTTAGATAAATGGTACAAGTTTAAATATTTATTAAAATTTATTATAACAGATTTGACATACTATATACAAAGATAATTTAAACTTCCTACCCTAGATTCGAAATCACTCTCTCGCGCGTTGCCGATAGCGTTTACCCACTTCCCGCCGGAACTCAGAAAAAATTCGCTCCAATGGTGGCGCACTACTGCCATCTAGGGATAGAAACTAATTTTTTTTTTGGAAGTTCAACTCAAAAGTTTTAAAACATGGTGGACCACAATTATAGCACTGAAAAAGTTTCAAATCGAAAGAAAAAACCTAGACTTACTAAAGGTGAGTAATATAATCTTACAAGCGATTCAAGCATAATTTGACTAAACTTAATAGTTCATTCAATTTCATTTACCATTTTAATAGGGTTCGTGTTTAACATCGACATTCTTAAGGAATATTTGCCTGAAATTTTAGAAAATTCTTCAAGATTGGCATCATTACCGAAAGAAGATATTCAAGCACCAGAATTACCATTTGTTAAAGTAAGTTTTTATTGGAAATATATGATTTACAATTAAGCGTGTTTCTATAAATAATTTGGTTTTAAATAGGATTGCTTAGAAGAATTAAAAGAGAACCTGATCACTGATATCACAGATGAAGCTTTGAATTATTTATCAATTTTTTCAATCGAAGGTTCAAACAAGTTTGATAAATTGCGGTATAATTTTAATCGCACCAGACTTTTGATCAATAAATTTTTTTTACGGGAGATGCTCCCATCCTTTTCACATTTAAAATGTTTCCTAAAAATGAATGAAATTGAAAAGAGAACTGTCATCTCGGTATTTGTTATGGAGTTTTTGGATTGTCTTTTCATATATTTCACTGAAAAACAAACTAAGAAGCAAAAGTTGACCAAAACAACAGCTAAATGTTTTTTAAGTCCAGCTGACTTAATGAAAAAAGATCTAAAAACCCTACATCAAGTAGCCGGCTATGTTGTGAATGAAATAATTGGCTTCTACAACTGTGAAACATTTTGGAGCAAATGCCTAGTAAAACAAAACCAATTAGGAGAAGACTTTCATGGCTGGACACTAAAGCAGGACAGAGGAGGGCTACTTTTTTTTATCAAATAAGGCATTTTCTTATTTTGAGAAGACGGTTAAAATTATTATTCCATTTGTTGAACCGCTTAGAGTAATTGAAGAAAACCTTTTTCATCAAAAATCCAAAGATAATAAATATGATAAGATAATCTCCAAATTGGACAGCTGTAATGAAATTAATGAAATTTGGTATGAATTGTGGGGTAGTTCGGGAGAGGCAGCTATGAAAGCCTTAACGAAATCTCGTCAAATTTTGATTAATTGTTATTTAAAAGGAGTGACTGTAAACCTAAAAAATGCATTTCAGGAACATAAAAGAGCTAGTTTGAATGCGAACAATTTAAGGAAACAATTGAAATCATTAAGCAATGCAAAGAATAATGATAAGTAAAGAGTTCATGTGATAACATTGGAAGTAGATTCCTAATTTAAGTGGTTGTTCCTAAAGTTTGTGATAAAATGTATAGAACTTAGTCCATTTAAAATATCAAATAGTTATTAAAACCCAAAAAAATTGATCCAAAGGTTAATAATATATATTTTAAAATTCTAATATAATTAAAAACATTTGTTTAAGTTATTAATTTACAAAGATTACACAAATGCAGAAAAAAAGGAAAATGCAATCCAGAGAAATAACAACATTAAAGTTTTGAAACAAGGGTGTTTATTGAACAATGTTAAAATTAATTAAAATAACAGACGGACTGAAACTAAAGTCTAATTTTAATTGATTTTCACATTGTGCAATAAACACCATTGTTTTAAAAATTGAATTTAGTTATTTAATGAAAAAGTAAATGAATGAATAAATAAATGCATTAAAGTTTGGTTTTATGAAAACTCAAAATTTCTTGCTAGCTTTCTTCTCTCCACTCTGATTTTTTTTAATTTTCTACAATTTCTATTTTGAGTTGAAGCTATAAGAGACTTAGCTAACTTGAGTCGTTTGTTACCCTGGCAAATTTGATCAACTGTTGGATTGTCTCCACAGCCTATGGAAGATCTTAATTTGGCAAAATGGTTTTCCAAAAGGTCTTGATTAAAATTAGCAGTTAATACATAACTGGCTCCTTTCTCGAGCAAAAACTTAGTGGCACCCATGATAGAGCAAGCTAAAAGCGTTTTTATTAAATAAGTTTCTTATATCGGATAATATTATTTATCAGTCAACCATACCAGTTATTCTAATTCCTTCTAATGTCTCCCTGCTTATAATCATCTTTGATTTGTCTAAATCTTTTTGCTCATCAATTCTCTCAAGTTCTTCTCCCACTCCTTAAAATATGTAAGAAATTCTTCTTCAATCCACTATTTAAAAATAAAATTAATATCAAAAAATTTAAAAGTTAAAATGGGCATTACCTGAAATCTCCAATCATTAACGCTCCTGAATGGGTCTAGGGCAGGCTTTCTTGCATGTTTGCCTTCATCAAGGTTTGACACGTTGCAGATGTCAAAAAACTTATCAGCTAGACGGAGGAACTTGACAGTTTCCGAAGCCTCATCCCCTATTAAGTCTTCTACAGCATTAGCGGTAGTACTGCTCATGACTTGGACTGCCAATTTAACTCTCATTGCACCAAAAGGGCTGACATGTATGTGGTTGTAGGTCAGTTTAGGAGCTTGACGTAATAGTGATACGGAATCTATTTCATTCATTCTCCGAATATGATCCCACAGGATATGTTTGTTGTTTTTTAAAAGTAACCGCGTGTACCGGTAAACTTTGTCTTTATGTTTCTTCAATTTTCCGCTATTTGAAAGGCAGTTCCTTAAAGTTTTGACTAAATGACAAATATCTGAAACAAAGAATATCTCTTCTCCACTAAAAAAATTTACGGTTCGGTAGCCAATTTTGTCTCTACACTGGTTTTGCATAGCTTCAGAGCACATTTTAATAAAGCGTTGGTTTATTGAAGCTTTATCACAAACAACTGTCAGTACACGAAACCCTACCAGATGAAGATTACGTATTGCTTGCCAAACAATAGAATAAATATCATCTGATTGTAGTGTCACACATGGGAAAAATGCATACGCAAACTTTATTTTTGACGTAATACCTCGTACCATCAAGTGAAAAATATGTGATGCTATTGGCATTGCACTTACTTCCGGAGTAATACCATTAACTTCATTTTCTATTTGTTGAACTTTGTTCCTAAATTCATTCAAATTTTGAAAGCCTACAATTTCACCAGTGTTACTATGGAAAATTATGTCTTGTTTGATTTGCATTTCATCTAGTATTAGAGAAACATATTTTTGGTCCTGTCTTAGATCTTCAATTTTTACATTTTTGCACATTTCCGTTAAAAACCATCAGTAAACCCAGGTTTCTCAATTTGGTCCCTTGAATAATTAAAGAGTGTTCTTTGGCATGGCAGAGTAAGAACTTTCCTAATTGCGTTGTACGAAGCTGGTGATTTTGATCTTATGTACAGGCACCATTGCACAATAAATGGGTGCCACTTTTTAGGCCTTGATTTCTTGGATTGAATTAACTTAAGCTGTTCTTGCAGAAGAAGCTTCTGAAATGTAGTTGCATTTTCAAAGGGATTTTTTTCTAAAATTTCCTCAAAATCAAGACTATCATCATCTGTCAAAACTATACCCTTTTCGTTTATAACCCTGTCAATTTTCATTTTCAGATACTTGTTCCTACGTTTAAGACTGATGTTTTTAATATTCAGAGCCTTTGCTTTTAGCGCAATTAAATTTGTATCTAAATATCTTGTGTTAGTAGTCCTTGCAACACTGCTACCATGTTTTTCCCTTTTCTTCCTTTTTTGAAGTATTTTTTTAATTAACCTGCAGTTCTTACAAATCTTTGTCCTTGCACTCTTAACGAGAAGTTCACATTTGTTTGATTTAAATGTCTGTGTTACGTGGCAAAAGTGTCCATTTTTAAGATATTTATCTTTCAAAATCATTAATTGGCTATCATTTGTGCCTTCACAATGAGACCATGAATCTAATTTGCCAAATATATCCTTCAGATCATTGAAATTAATTATGCACTGCCCTACAATGTCTTGGTTTACAGCGTGGCTCTCTGGAATTAATTTCTTTCCAAAAAACAAGTTGAAGAGATGTTGACTTTTAAAAAGCTTCCAAAACATGGTTTTGAGAAAGAAATGAGTTCTACATTGCCATCATTACTTCGGCTTTCGATTTTAAAGAACTATTCCAAAGATTTTAAATTTTCCATTTTAAACTCGAAAAATATCTGACCAAGTTTTTCTAGGGGCTTATCCACTTTAGTTAGGTCATCTAAAGGTAGATTACGCGATGTAAGTAAATTTATAATATTTTTATCTGGTGGAATCACTTCTAAATGGTCAGTAAACATTTCCTCATTAGGGTTTTCAATAGTTTGAATATTAACGTTGATATCTTGTGTTGTTTCTTTAACTATATCCTGAGTAAGTCCATCTAAAAGCAGTCCTGTTTTTTCCTTAATACATGTAGTTTCAGAATCTTTTTCCAATATTTGATCCATTTTTGAGTCTGTTTGAATACAGTTTACAATCTCGCAAGTATCACTCTTACAATAAGAGTGATCTAATTTAACAGCACACTGGGAAGGAAAAGTTTTAAACTTATACTTATTTAGTATAATATGTAAGTAGGTTTAATTATTTTACCATATGAATAATTGAAACATTGTCAACAACATCAGGAACTGGGTCTGGATAATCAATTGAAGGGCCTTCACCCGCCACGCAGGTATCACTCTTACAATAAGAGTGATCTAATTTAACAGCACACTGGAAAGGAAAAGTTTTAAACTTATACTTATTTAGTATAATATGTAAGTAGGTTTAATTATTTTACCATATGAATAATTGAAACATTGTCAACAACATCAGGAACTGGGTCTGGATAATCAATTGAAGGGCCTTTACCCCCCACGAAATGTTTGGAACAAATATAGTGATATCTCTTTAACTTGTCTAAAGTAAAACCTTTCTTGTTAATAATTTTCAACCATTTTTCACATTTGTCCCATTGCGTAATTTTTTTGGGAATTGGAATAAAATACACTCCTTTAATTTTCTTATGAACCTTCTCATAGTTCTTACACGAATCGAAAAGACACGATTTCCCCATTTTAAACTAAGACGCGAAAATAAAACAAATCTAGGCCTAAATATGGCGCCTTACCGCAACCGATGGAGCCGATTTTTCTGAGGTCACGTGCCGGAAGAGGGTAAACGCTTCGTAACAAAACCGTCAATGGGAAAGCTCTCAGTATTCGAATCTAGGGTACGAAGTTTAAATTATCTTTGCTATATATTACATAGAGTTGAAATCTTTGAAAGATGATATAATTATTTTTAGTGTTATTTAATGAAAATTATTATAAAATATCGCATTAAGAAACATTTTCATAGAGTGAGTTTTTAATGGAATATGCAATTATCAATATAAAACTATCAATTTGATAATATAGGTTATGTTGTTGCAAATGTGATTATTAAATTTTATTCCACGTGAAATAATTTTTTAGTTATTACAACTACTTTAACACTAACACAACTTTGTTTATTTCAAATAATGTTTGGAATATAGACTATTTTCTAAATCTTCCAGGTTTTACTGGTTTTATGAAAAGTTCTATTGCTTTTGGTCCCAGTTTATTAATATTTTGGTAAAGAATATTTTTTCACATAAAACGAGACAACCCGAGGTGGTTCTCACTGATTTTGTTCAAAGTTGGGAAATAAAGTCCGAAATGTAACACGAAAACAATAAAGGGAAAATTACGCTGGGCTTTCGTTTTGTTATGGAAACCAAAAAATGCTTCTAACAACTTAAAAAGAAAAGTTCAACGTAAAATAACATGGGAAAATAACAATGTTTAATTATCTGACCGAGTAAATCAATCCTATTTATTTTGGAAGAAATCTTTTTTTGTTTTTGCAAATAAGCGCCTATCTGATAAATTCGATATTATCATTGTTATTGAAAATTATGTCAAATTCATATTAAACGAGTAAATTTGAATACATTTGGGCAAATTAAAATAATATTGGGTAACTTCTTATATTATTGAATTAACTTAAATATTTTTTACTTGAATTCGTATTAAATTGGGAAATTTCGAATAAATTTAGGTAAATTCTTGTATCTTGGCTAAATATAAAAGTATTTGGTATATTTGATTAATATTAAATAAATTCAAATTATACTAGGTCAATTCAAATATTCTAGTTAACATTTAAACAGTTTTGAGTAAATTCCAATAGTACTGTGTCAATTGATATAATGATAAGTTAATAAAAACGTTGATTATATTTATATTTTTATTAGATTCCAATTATATTGGGTTATTTGATTTTTTTTGTATATTTGAATAATATTGGGTGAATTCCAATAATATTAGAACAATTCAAATATAGTTTTTTTATATATTTATTAAAATCCCATAAAATTGTGTTAATCGATATAATGATAGGAAGCGTCTCCGATAAGACGTCATTTTCTAAAACTATAAACGTTCTTCAAAATACTGTCAAGGTTGAAATGTTTAGGATCAAACAATTTCGGGCCATTACAAAAAAGTTGAAGACCTAAAAAACAATTGAACATACTAAATTACCGACTCACGAACAATGTGAACTAATTTTACCCTTAAACGTAACGATTCGGCTCGATTCGTGAGTTTTCTAATGCCCTTTTGTTTCTGAAATTATCCTTGCTTGATAGAGAAAACAATTTAAACTACAAAATAACATAAAGTTTTGAACGACTTACAATTATATGCCGTATTCCTTTAAGTAAAATATAGACACTCGGTGCAGTTCCTGTACACAATTTGATAATTTACTATATAAAACCCGGTATTAATAAAATATTCCACAGAGTTTGTAAAAAAACTGGATTATTTTCAACTAATAATACCGGAAAATATTTGTTGAAGAATGCTGGACAATAATAAAAAGTCAAGAAAACGTTTATGTACGGGTCACTAGTGTCACTTGATGCCAAAGTTTTACAGAGATGTGTAATATTATAGGGCAATTTAAAACAGCTACCTATTTTCGACCTAGTGGTAAATTATACCAAACTGGTTTCAAAACACTTGACACCAAAAATTGCAAAATATATCATGTTCCGATAAAATCCGTAATTATTCTACAACAATTTTGTCATTTTGTTAGTTGCAAGTACTCATTTATTTACAAAAATATAACACAAATTTATCCAATATTTATTTTAACCAGATAATATATAATCTTTCCCACATTTTCCCTATGTACCCAGTGGTAAATTAATTTACACCTTGTAAATTGAACTTAGTCAAAACTAATAGACTGTAAACAAAATGATATTAATTGCACAATATCATTGGAATTTACCAAATATTATTCAAATAAAAAATATTATTTGAATGTAGACAATGTCGTTTCAACTAAAATAATTTATTTCAATTAAATAAGATACCAAAATGTATTTGAAAGTTTTCAATTGATTCTGAATTCAAGCATAATTATTTCAATTAATCTAATATTATAAGGACTTACTCAATTTTATTTGAATTAGCCGAAATGTATTCAAATTTAACCATTTATATGAATTTGACATAATTTTCTTAATAACAATGATTATATTGAATTTATCGCACAAAGGAATACATTAATACGCGCTAATTTGCAAAACGATGCAAGATTTATTTTATAAGAAATCGGACTGATTTACCTGGTCATATAATAAAATGTAGTCCTTTTCCCATGTTATTTTATGTTTAACCTTTCATTTGTAAGTTGTTTACAAATGTTTACATGACAAAACGGAAGCCCAGCGTAGCTTTTCCCTTTGGTTTTTTTTTATGTTACATCTAGTTCTTACATCTATAATATCAAATTGATAGATTACTACTTTTGCATATTCCATTAAAAAATTCTTCTATGAAAATGTTTCTTAATGCGATATTTTACTATAATTTTCATAAAATAACACTAAAAATAATTATAACATATTTTAAAACTATCTACGCGCCACGATGTTATTTATAGTATGTCAAATATGTTATGATAAATTTATATTTTAAAAATTTTAAAAATGTTATCTTTAAACTTTGGCCATTTATCTAATAAAGCTTTTTGACCTAGAAATATATTACGTAGAACACCATTTTAAATAAATTTTAAAACCTTAACGCTATAGAGTGTATATGGCAAATACATTAATAATCTCCTAATACCAAGGTTGACAGAATCGGCAACCCACTAACCTCACAATATTACCATAGGCTTGATTGGCTCCATTTTCATCACTTTTTACTCACAGGTAAAACGACTAGAAGTCCCGCCCAAGGCTAGAATGCGCTTATGTGATTCATATACACTTCTCCCCGGTAACTGGTACTTATTTTTGTTGTTATATTTGAAATATTTTACGAATTCAAGTATTTAAAGTTTTAAATAACCCTAAACATCACGATAACGAGATTAATTCTTATAAGATTTAATCATACGGTTACTGCATAATACATCAACACATGATTTTCTAGAAAATATACTAATATTTTCGTATAAGTGTAAATCTTCTTATCCTATAATAATCAGATAATTTGTATTTTAAAGCCGAACTAATAAATAAACAGGTACTGTGTAGGAAAATGAATTACAATTAAAAAAATTAATTACTAAATAAATTTGTTTTATTATGTGTATATATTAATAACTAAATAAATTTGTTTTTATTATGTGTGTATATATTAATAACTAAATGAATTTGTTTTTATTATGTGTGTATATATTTATCACTAAAAACTAAAAGCAATATTTTTATGTAACATTTTAATTACTTTTTGCTATTTTTGAGAAACACTTAAAATCAACAACCACTGCTACGGTTTCTTCAAATTAAGTTCTGAATATATTGAACTCCATTATCTGTGTCGCCAATTCTAAGGTTTGTAAGTAGTAGTCAAAATGGGAGTTCTGGGACCGAGGGTGTCCCTCCGATGGGGTGTAATGGGGTGCAACCTTTTTTTAACCCGTGTGAGAGAATAAGGACCGGGTGGCACCGGATGGGTGTCGGGTGGTGTCGGGAGAAGTCGATTTTTTTTGCGAATCGTCTCTCCGTGGGTTTTTATGAATCAACCAAATTAAGATTTTTTAAATATTAATATATATTTGCTTTAGACTGCTGTTTCGTCTGGATGGCTTTAGGTTTATTTTGAATCTTTCCCGCGGCTTTCATACCCACTGTAATAGTTTTGCGAGTGATGCTTGCGGTCGATCTCAGTTCTATCAAAACAAATAGACAAAATGGCGTCCTACGATCTCAGTTCTTTCAAAACAAATAGACAAAATGGCGTTCTAAAAACTAAACCACCGGTAAACACCCCCATGATACCCTATGGAAAATGTTAGGACAATGGCACCGAACCGTCCTGAAACTCTCACACGGCGAAATGAAGAAAAGCACCGCATAGCACCCCATGTTAAAAACTGCACCATCGGCGGGGCGATATTGGGGTGGTGCTGATATATACTTGAATCGATATGGTGGAAAATAGAAGAAATGTAAGTAGTTCTTTCTCCGCTATAATCGTTTCTAAAAAAAAAGGTGACACTAGCTTGGGAAACTGGATTTGATATCGTATACGAGATAATGGATTGTTCAAAGTGTAAAATTAAGTATAAAAAGGGCTTACTACCAACGACAGTCATCGCTTTATTTCCATTGAACCCACCTAAGTCTTATAACAAAGTCATTCAGCGAATCAAAGAAAAGGGTAAAATGTAAGTAAATTCCCGTTCTCATTCTATCATAATGGTTTTTAAACACAATCGTTTTGTCTTTAAATAGGTCAAAAGATTTGTCATGCACAATCGAGGTAAACCTTTTAAGAGCAAATAATAATTATATCATTAAAGAATTGGCGTATTTTGTTTTGGAGACTGGTGAAAATCAAGTGTTTACTTTTAAAGCACCGTTCCCTTATAACGAGTTGAGTGTTAAAGATAAAAGGTTGTGCTCTTGGATTTCCCGATCCATTTGCGGTATTCTTTGGGATGAAGGAGAATGCGAATTTGAAGATTTACCCACGATTCTTTCCCGCATTGCGCTTAAAGCGACAATCTTTTTAACAAAAGGACTCGAAAAATCAAAATTTTTATCTAAAAGCCTTGGAAGGTATGTTCTCAACGTAGAACCCAGCAAACACAGAACGTCCCAGAGATATCGTATTTTGGTCTTATTGTCTGTGATTGGTAATGTCTAAAAATCCAAGGAACAAAATGTTACCTGGATATCTACTATTAGTCCAAACATCTCTGGCAGATAATATCTAAATATCCAAGGAACAATATGTTACCTGGATATCTACTATAAGTCCAAACATCTCTGGCCAATATTATCTAAATATCCAAGATTTATTATGTTTCTCCATATCTAATTATACAAAATTGTATTTATGGCGATCGGCGATCATATTTACAATATTAATTTATAAGCTGTCTGCTAGGTGGTTGACCGCATATTTTTTCTACATTTGAAACCGAAAATATTTCTTTTTAACAAACACATTTTAAATATATAATAGTTTAAACCTCAATGTGGTAATTTTATTATTACCATTTTTGCAGAAACTTGATTTCAACCAACTTGTTAATATCTTTTAGTTTAGACTTTTAGTGGAGTAATTTCAAATATCGCGGGTTTTGTCCGCGGAATTTTTTAACTGGCAACTCGGTTCTCAGGACTTTCGGAAGGACATGTGACCAATTGTACTTTGGCGAGGGCCCGTGGGCCATGGTGCGTGGGCATAAGCACGGCCAACTTTGATTTGCAGCGTGAAATCAAAGTTGGCCGTGGCATAAGTTACTTTTCTTTCTTTATCTCTCTCGGTAGCAGACCTGGTCACGTAGCCATTACGCGATTTTTCCTTTCTCTCGAATGTTGTAAATTTCATTACTAGTCAGTCCAGCAAACTTATTAAATCAATGAAAGAGTATCAACTTCAGTTAAGCAAGCTAAGGTAATTAACATTCTTCAATAATATTTGAAAAATAGTAATTTGTTTATGTTTCTAATTTTAGGCCTAGATTTTTAGAATTGCTGGCTTCAGCGTACTAAAAGCGTCTCTGGTATAATTACACGTGTGAAGTTGAACTTGAAAAAAATATTAGGCCATATTATTATTAAGGTAAGTCTTTAAAAATTTCCATTTAACAAGATATGCTAATTTGGAATTGAAAATTGTTTTAATTTTTGGCTTACATTAAAATAATTACGTTAATTTAAATTAAGTGATAAAACTACAAATATATCCAGTAAAGCTGCAGTGTGTCGCTTTTGCTGTTGGGTATTTTATGTTACTTATATATATATTCTAATTTTCTGTGCTCTATTCCTATTCAGAGTTCTTATCTTTAACAGTCTGATGGAACAAATCTAGGTGACGGAGTGAAAAGAATATTTAGACATATATTTGATGATAAATTAGCAGCTCAGTTTAGCTGGGCAGGGAAAAACAGAAGGAAAAGTTAAACATCTTAAGACTTACGCCTATCATAATAGTTAAAAATTAATAATCTTGTAATAAAAATTAATTGCGTTCTCGTTTTTTTAAGAGTCAATCAAAGATTTGAAGGGTCTAAATGTAAAAGATTATTTCCGTTATTTTCCTGCTAGGGTAAAGTCGAAGGAATCTAAGAAAAAGGATGAATCTAATTCTGAAAAAATAGGAGAATCTTCTGATGACAACACAAATCAAGTAGAAGCGGCTTAAATTGATTTATATTTGACTTTGTGACGTATTGTAATTTATAAAAATTGCATAAAATGAAATTAAAAGTGATTGAATATACAACAAATGTCTCTTAAATATCCAAGAAATACATTCAACACACGTTTCTATTGCATCTTTCAGACGTTTATTATATCATATTTATATCCCATTTGTTTAAATAAGATATCTCCAAGATAACCAAATGTCTAGTTTTGATGTTAAATAAATATCTCTATGATGTCAATATAACCTCCAAATATCCCGTTTTGGATGTTTTTGGGATGATATGGAGATGTACAAATCAATGACATCTGGATATCCAGGATATGTCGTTTGACTGTAAACACTAGATATTTGGTGATCTCAGAGATATAATGAATATCCAACATAATGTCCTGG
The DNA here is from genome assembly GCF_980474605.1 of Leiobunum rupestre. Classification (NCBI taxonomy): domain Eukaryota; kingdom Metazoa; phylum Arthropoda; class Arachnida; order Opiliones; family Sclerosomatidae; genus Leiobunum; species Leiobunum rupestre. The sequence continues at coordinate 52,729,732 of NC_143385.1, read as the reverse complement.
AGACGTCCATAGAATGTAATTGTGTTTGCTGGGAAGATGTTGGATGTCCGAAACTAATTAATTTAGCTAATGATCCCTGCCCATTGACATGTAAATACCACAGTAATTTAGACTCTAACTGTGCGTTATTTAAAGCACACAGAGTTTCTTTTTGGAAATCAAATGTTTGAATATTCTTATATTTTATATCTAGAAAACTTCGATGAAATTTAAAAAATAAAGTGAATGAAGTGTTTTGTTTTCTTCATTTCATATCAATATATTTCGAAATTTGGTAATCAAATGTTTGAGGAAATTTATTTTTATTTTATATCTATAAAATTCGATGAAATTTAAAAAAAAAGTTTGTTATCGGTGAATGAAGCGTTTTGTTTTCTCCATTTCATATCAATATATTTCAAAATTTAGTTTCAACATTTTTTTTGCTTTTAGTACAGATATCAGTTTCAAATTAGAGCTGTATAAAATGGCCCTTTCCTTTAAAAGAAAAATCATAACGGTTCTATAGTTCGTTCCCAAACATACTTAAAATGAGTTATCAAAAATTGGATAACAATGTTGCGGTATGCATCTTAAGGTATTCCATTAAACCGAGGAAAGAGGCAATTGTTAGTTTCGAGGTGCTAGACGCTGTGGTGAAAAAAGTTCACGAAAGTCAATTTTACGGGAAGTACGTGGGTGACGAGACGAAAAACATCATAGACGTCTATGTACCTTTCAACGCCAACATGGAAAATTGGAGAACGAAACTAGGTGTATCGTCATTTTATATACAGGTATATATCAAAAGAAATATCTTTATTGGAGTTAGTTTCATTTGTATATCTTTTTATCCCATTCATTTAGTTATATTCTAAATTTTTAATATCAATCAATTACCAAATACCGCATAGGTTGTAATGCATGTTCATATCTCCATTTGCTTTTACATTTTCGATATCACCGAAACTCATTTTAATTTTAGTTTTATTTATTAATTTTTCTATACTATATATATAAAAGCCTCCTTAGTTTATTTATAATAATAATGTTTTCTTGTCATAGGTGGATAAAATTTTCCCGAATGCCGCTTCGGTCACGCGGGAGAACGATGAAAAGGCAAAGCAGTTAATGGGACAATCACCACAACCAGTTTCGTTCGAATTACCTAACATAACATTATCATCGAACCCTCCAATATCCTATGCTACGAGTGAACCATCTACTTCATCATTATCATCGACGGAAGTCGCAAGCCTAACACTCACAAAGAAGGAGAAGAAATTGGGAAAACGATCTTTAGATGATGAAGTTGTGAAAATTATAATTAAAAAAAAACCTAAGGGAGATGACGCGGACCTGAAAGCATTAATAAAATTAAACAAAAAAGCTAGGTCCGCGTTGAAAAAAGACACTCAAACAGCTCCGTCTGTTGAAATATCTGATTCAGAATCACAATCGGAATAAATTGAAGTGTTATTTTGTTTTACAATCTAAAGAATAAAAATAACTCGATGTATTTCCATTGTTTTGTCTTACAAATGTCATAAAAAAATAAATCGTTTCAAATTAAGGTAGGTGTTGTCCCAAGAGTTTCCGATAAACATATATTCAAGTACTATGGGGTAAAGGATATTTATTGGCGCATTCTTGACGGATAAAAAGAAATATATTAAAAGAAAAGACGAGTATAAAACCCCGTTAAAGAAGTAGGCATGTATCATTTCTTCAGTTCAGCGTGAGGACGCCACCATGTTCCCTTGTTCCGTTTGCAAGAAAGAATTCACGCGAAAAGCTAGCCTCCATCGACACGTTCGTGAAGTTCACGAAAATTTCAAACACTTATGTACCGTCTGCGGGGATTCGTTTGCGCGCAAGGATCGTTTCCTAAGGCATTCGCGTCCCCATGAAATTCGCGATGATCTGACCACTCAAAAAGTCCAACCCACAGAAATCGATCTCCAATCCACCAACCACCAGGAGTCCAAAACACCCTTGGAAGAAGGTGAACCCCCTGATAATTTTCTAAACAATATCGAGGAACTTTCGGTTCTTGAAAACGCTGTAGCAAGCTCACGCCATAACCCGAAGTTAACTTACACCGACTTCGATACGCTATTCGCGGGAATCAGATCGGGGTTGATAAAATACCTACAAAACCATTTATCTATCAAGAACGGAATAAAATGGAGCATTTTTATTCGAGTGAGTTATTCTCGGCAGTTATGCAATGGCGAAGAAGTGGAAGCGTTTCCATATTTTAGGAGCAGAAATCAAACGACACTAACACCCTATCAAATCTACGAACAACTTGACACATGTCTGCAGCAGATAACAAAGGCCATGGAGGATTTTGAAGATGTCGGAAGTGGATGGATAATTCAACGCATCCTGTTTTTTCAAGTAGACATAATAACTTACATACCACTTGTAGGCGGTGCGCATTTCGTTCTCCCCACCCCAATACGATTATGCCATGGAATCGTCAACATCAAATCTAGTGATCAAAAATGTTTTCTCTGGTGTATTCTCGCCAAGTTGCACCCCGCCGATTTTCACGCGGAACGGGTCAATCAGTATAGACAATTTGAAAGCGAGATAGACTGCTCCACCATTTCTTTCCCATTTCAATTTAACGCGGCTACTCTAAGAAAATTTGAAACCAAAAACAATCTCTCAATCAATATCTTTGGTTGGGAAAAAAGTGAGGTATTTCCGCGACACATCAGCGATAATAAAGTACCCGAAAATAGACAAATTTACCTCCTATTTGTTACCTCGAAAAAAGTGCATCATTTTTGTCTCATAAAAGATATCAGCAGATTGTTAAGCAAATTTACTGGACATAATGGGAAGATACACGTATGTAGATATTGTCTACATCGCTTTTCCGGAAAAAAATTCTGAACGAAACCTTCACGAACATTTGGACAACTGCAAAATCCATGACCCCCAACGGGTGAAAATGTCGTTGAAAGAACCAATTTTGAAATTTAAGAAATTCGGTTGGTTATTATTATAAAAATTTTCGGAAATATCACGTTCTGATAATATTTTAGGTGCCATATGTTATAATGGCCGATTTCGAATCAATTATTGTGAAGATAAACACAAGTTTCCCAGACGAAAGCTTATCTCTAACTTCAAAACTGGCGGAACACGAAGCTTGTGGTTTTAGCTATATAAGTAGAGTATAACTAAATATGAACATGTAAATCCAAGATGGCCGCCAAGATGGCCGCCATAACCCCCCAAAAACACCCCCAAAATATTTCCGCAAAACAAAATTTTTGTTCTTGGAAAAATCGAAAAACATTTTTTTTTTTCAATCTCAAATTTCACCTTGAAGATGATCTTTGACCTCGACGCTCGAGCACTGTCCACAACCAATAAGCCTCGGTCTATCACCCCAATTGGTAAGTCCCTTTAAACATGTAATCCAAGATGGCGGCCGATAGCTTTGAACAGTGCTTATGTTCCCCCCTGGTTTTTTGTCCTTGTGGCCACACCCTTGTTTGGAATGTGGTAATACCTTGATTGTTCGAGAGACCCATTCAAAAATGATGACGTCAAAAAAATTCAAAAAACCAATTTTTGACCTTGGAAAAAATCAACAAAATATTTTTTTTGAATAACTAAATATGAACCATTTTTCCAAGATGGCCGCCAAGATGGCCGCCATAACACCCCCCCCCCAAAAACACCCCCAAAATATTTTCCAAAAACAAAATAGTTTGCATCCCTACGTCATCAATGACGCAGTTCCAAGTATAGATATAAGAACCAAGAATAAATATTTAATTTGAGCTAGAATGAACGATTCTATGCCGCCATTTTGCCGGTGTAGATTTCTTAGTAAAACGGGAGGGTTAACAGTTTCAATCGTCTGTTTGCGGATTTTAATTATTTTCAAATGATTAAGAAATTAGTTTCACGTTAAAAATGGTTATCTGCCTGGTTAAAAATTGTTCGAGTAGTTCAATTACCAAGGGAGAGCGAAAATTGTTTATTTTATTCGATAGCGAAGGTAATTGTAAAAAGGATGACCGCAAAGGCCTAACTTTGATAAGCTTTGTCAACTTCTTTTCGTAGATATTTCTGTCGTAATTTGATATTTTATTTAAATAACCCGGCCTTAGAATCTTATCTGACTTTGTTTAGGGCCCATTTAAAATTTTAAAGCATAAATCTAATTAGTTTTGTAGCTTTGACGAGATTACCAATAAAATGGCTACCTATTTAGTAGCTACGCGTGAAATGGTTTGAATTTTTGATCGCCCTCCCAGTTTCCTTGGAGACCATAGGCCCCTCCCTTCGGTGCAAACTATGTATACACATTTTAAAACAAATTACAATGGGGCTGGTCAATATCCGCCCGAGATATAGCCCCTTATGTATAACCCCGGTCGAAATAAAATACAATTTAACTTACCCTGTCGAAATAAAATACATATTTTAAAACACAACAAATTGCAATAGGCCTGATTGGTCAATATCCGACCAATAACTTATGTTTTACCCCTGTTGAAATGAAACTTTATTTACTTTTGGAGATAAATAAATAATACAATAACGACAAAATAAACAATCAATACATATTTTAAAAACACAACAAATTACAATGGCGCTGATTGGTCAATATTCTCCCGAGATATATCCAATTTTGTTTATAATAAATAAAATAAAATGTATTTACTTTTGGAGATACATTGTTTTTAACATTTGCAATACAAAGGTGTAATTTTATCAGGGAAATTGGTTTTCAATAGTACTCCAATACATTCTAAAATAATATAATCAAATAAAAAATCCGAAAAACAATTATTTTAAAATAATAAATTAATTACATAAACAACCAACAAACATTTTAAAAACATTACAATGAACTTAATCGGGCGATATCCGCCAGAGATATAGTCGCTAATGTATTATGAAAAAATGCAATTTATTTAGCCATTCAAAAGTATAATGTTATCCACCTACAATAAAACGTATTACTTTACCAATATAAAAATAATTCTTACATTTTTGAAGATACAATGTTGTTTTTATTGATACTTTTTACTAGTGTTCGCAATTGTTTATTCATTATCCACAAATTTTCCGATTTATTTTTAAACGTTGGGAAAAAGAATATCATTTTAACTTATTTATGTTTTTACGCAACAAAGCTTTTATTTGAATAAAAGTGGTATTTATTTAAATAATTGGCTTATTCATTTTCAATTATTTAAACATTGTGCAATTTTTATTAAACTATTGGTTATTTAAATAAATATTGAAATATAGCCGAGCTTATTTTATTCATGGATAAAAATTAATCGACTGCCGAACACTAACTTTTGCAACTCAAAAGACTATAATTTTACCCAAATAGATGTCTGGTTAATTTTTAATAGTAAAATAATATATTCTAAAGTTGGAAAAACATTTTAAATTACATAATCAATAAGAATTCCAAAACCATTTATTTAAAATAAATAAAAAATATTTAACTTTTTTAAATTAAAAATAGCAACATTGTAGATAAAATTTTCTCTGACTATACACAGTAAACGAACGGATATTTATTGGTGGCTAAATTAAAACAAAATTAAGTTTATTAATTTGAATTATTTTCAAAATTAAACATTACTTACTTTGATTTATAAGTTTATTTTTCTGCTGAACAGCGTTACCAGAAACACGCAAAGCCATCGTACAAGACACGGTTTATGAAATTCTGCCGGATTGCGAGCGATATCTTTAAATTCATAAATAAAAACTACCTCTAGGATATAACTGGTTCAACATTCTATTGCATTAGCCTTGTAGAAGTAATTTGATAAACACCCCTTAATTATTGTCACGTGTAGAGTTTATCCACTCATTATAACCTTGTAAAACTAGTTTGGATTTTTCAACAATTGACTATCACACTTTCAAACGCAAAAATCTTTATTAAAATCGATTTTACCCTTATCTTGTCACATACATTATAACACATCTCCGCGGTAAAACGATAAAATTATAAAACCAGATCACGTTTCGCCAGGAGACATTCAACAGAGCCAGTGAGAAGAAAAAACTGGTTTTTACAAACAACCGCTAGATATTAATAAAATATCAATTAATAAATCCTCTAATTTGAAAAAAATTGTAAATAAAAATGAATGGTTTTAAAAACAAAGCTTATTGACAATTTACTTTTTGAAGATACAATCGTTTATAATACTTAACAACTATTGATAATAATAGTAATATTAATAATAATACTTCTTTCGCCAAACACTAAATGTATTGGCTACCAGGATATTGCAATAAATAAGATAAAAACATTTACACCAATAAAATTATTTTTTTAAACAATTGCAAATTAAATTATATAAACAATAAAGATTAACAAAACAATCTCAAAATATGTACAAAATAGCCTATTTAATTAAGAGATAATTAGTAATATGAAAAAAATTAAAGGTTGTAAAAATAGAACATTAAAGAAATTATATATATTATAAGGATACAATTAATAATAGTTATATTTACCTTAATTCGTAGAAGATATTTCTTTACTACGAAATTAGGTATCAGGTTTGAAATTCGAGCTAAATCTTGTAATTGTTAATAAGTATAATTAAATTAATATAATGATAAATATTAACTAACAAATTATTTGATTTTATGCTGTTGTAATGTGTTTACGTAGTTAAAAGAGCGGTTTTTATGCTGAATTCTCCCTACACATTACATTTGAACAACAGCATCATTGGTAATAATGGAATGTATTTGGTTTTGAATATAAAAACGTTTTTAAATTTAATTATTAAAACGTAAAAATAAATAAAAAACAGTATCATTTTTGTATTTTTATATTGTAAGCGTAGTTTCTATAAATCAATTATCTGTAAGAGCTTTTATTATAAATTAAGATAAAAAATATAAGAATCATTATGAAAAAATAGCAAGATTTGGAATGTCTCACTAGAATTAAGTGAATTTTCTCAAAAATACTTTTATCTTATATTAATAAATAATAAGTGTAACCTGGTACACTATCGAATGTTAATTATAAAACAATTTAATTTTATCGTATATGTTTTATATAGAGGGAATTATTTACGTGTTTAAACAGGCAACGTAATTTGTTGAACTTGTGTGCTTTTTCGAACGTAGGGGCGCAACGGTCTTAGATTTTGTTATTCTAATAAAAAGATAAAACTAAACATCAATTAACACTAATTATATTCTGTTTTCAATCCAAGGTATCAGATTTCGAACAATTTAGCTTAAATTATTATTTACTAATTAGACGACATGTTCTACAACCTGTGTCATATAACCGTTTTATTTATGGATTTCAGTTTAAACAGCAGAACAGTTATCATATTCCCAATCACAAAGACAATTCAACTGTTAAGTACATAGAATTCAAAATAGAAATATTAATTGCAGAAGCATGTTCCTTAAAAAAGAGGATATTTAAATCGATTATTTTTTTTATTTTAAACCTTAATTACCGTGTCATTATTAATTCTGTTACATTCACAATGCGCTTCTGATTTCACCTGTCTGTTATTAAAATTTAAATATTCGGTTTTTATGTTTGCAGAGCGAATTTTACATTTGCAACTAATGTTAAATATGTTAGGAATTCTATTTATAAAAATATTTTAAAAATTAATTTAAATTTTATTTTTAATATTTGTTAAAAAAAATTCAAAACAACCATTTACTTTCATTGAAGATATTCAATAATAATTATAATTTATATTAACCAAAACGAACTTTGCAGATAAAAAAAAGGATGTTTATATATGTTGGTAAACAAGACAGCACAAACAAATATACTAAATTAATATTGAGTTAATTAAAAAATAAAATAAAATTAAACCAAAAACAAAAATAAGAATAATAATTTAATAGAAAAAATAATCAAAAGATTCATTAAAAATAAGTTTGAGCTCTAATTAAAGAAAAATTAATTAGTTTATAACAATTTAAATAACAATGTTATAAATTCCTCTATCCGTAAATAATATTTGTATCTGTTGTCAAATAGTTGAGATTTAAATTTAAAAAAAAATAAGTTTGATATTTTGAAACAAATGTTAGGTTGATGTTCTAAATAAAATAGCCTTTGTTGAATATTTCAATTTGAATTGATTATGATTTTGATGTTTTTGATGTATAAAAATCATTGAACAATCGCTTATAAACCCAATATCATATTTCTTTATATGTGCACGGTAACTTTCCACCAACTATTTTAATTTCTATTACAAACATTGAAGATTTAAACAACATTAGCAAATTGACGGTTCAAGGTTTTAACATATACTATATTACAACCATTTTCGTTCCGAATACAAGATCTTTACGACGTTCTAGTTCCATAATATAGAAAATCTACAATTAACGTGGAAATTGTAGATATCCTTTCCAATACCAAGATCCACATTTGGAAAAATTATAATTTTATTTAAAAATCTATTTTTTGGACCAATATTTCCGTCATAGTCCTACTAAACTGTTAAATGTACACATAGGACAAGAAAATTTACACTTATACGAAATGTTTAGTATATTTTCTACAAAAGCATGTTTGGATGTATTATGCAATAACCGTATGATTAAATCTTATAAGAATTAATGTCGTTATCGCGATGTTTAGTGTTATTTAAAACTTTGAATGCTTGAATTAGGTATTAACTTAGGTGATTATTATTATTAATGGGAATAATATCGATACATTTATTATCTAATTAAAATAAATATTGGGTAAATTTATGTAATGTTTTTGTAAATAGATGAGTGCTTGCAACGAACAAATAGACCGAATTATTGAAGAATAACTACGGATTTTATCGGAACATGAGGTATTTGGTGGCAGGTGTTTTGAAAACAAATGGCATAATTAAGAACTAGCTCAAAAACAGGTAGCTGATTTAAACAGCCCTATAATATTACAAATCTTTGTAAAACTTTAGTTTTGGGAAATACCGCTAGAGGACGCCAGTCACATTTAACCATCATGTGACTACAGCAACTTTTTCTTGATTTTTATAATCATCCAGCATTTATCAACGAATCTTTTCCGATGACTGACAGTCAGTAAAATACGTAAGAAATGCATTTTGAAAGTAAAAGGATAAAGAGTTTCAACTCAAATTTTAAGGCAACCCTTTTTAAATGTAAACGAGTTGGCAGTTGTAGAAAGGGTGATCATCCTTTACTAATTCATATACAGCGGTATCCGAATTGCAAATTTGTTCAGGATGAATCTACAGAAAATGTTCCCGTGCTACGCATAACGAACAATCCTTGGAATTTAAGCCCAATGCGATCTGAATTGGTACGAATACAATCGTTTAAAAATTTCCCGATCGATCACATAGACGTAAGAGATTTGGCACAAGCCGGTTTTTACTACACAGATTTCAAAGATTGTGTGAAATGTTTCTCCTGCAATGGAAAGCTGCTATGCTGGAAAAAGAACGATATTCCTTTCGAAGAACATGCAAAATATTACCCGAGATGTAAATTTGTTTTAAAGCAGAACTGTGGTAATATACCGTGCGAGTATCGTTCAAATCAAAAACCCTATTCTAGCTTAAGCGAGAAGGTTTTGGTCTATTGTTTAATTAATAATTTAATTAACAGTCTAGATCGAAAGAAATCTAAACCATTTTGTAGCATTTTATAATTAATTTTTTAGCAAAATATCGGTAGATCGAGTACTATAAAAAATATTATTTAGTTAACATTTAAATTAAAACAAAAGATAAAATAAATATTAAATTGTTTGTAATTTAGACTAAAAATATTACGTTGAATAATAAAAAAAGGTAGTATGAGTTTGAAAGACTTTTATTTTTGAACATGTTTTCAATACTTATAATTGTGTCTAAAAGAAAAGTTAACTACCGAAAAACTCCTAAAATTAAAACAGTAAAAATGTTTCAAACTTTAAAAAAATGTGTGTGGAATATATAAACCTTACGAACCAATATACAAGTTACAAGCAAGTGTTTTGATAGGTCACAAAACGTCAAACATCAAAGAAATTGCTAAATTATATAAACGGCAAAACTGACAATCAAATATACAATTATACAAATAATTTCAATCCTTATGTGCAAAGATTTATTGAAAAGTTACTCCATCGGATGATATTACTGAAAGCACCCGAATCCAATTTCTACAGGGTTAACATCCAAGGAAAAATTGAACGAATTTTTTACACAACGCTATCAACATAATGAAAAATTGAAATTATTTAGAAGTTTGTAAACTTTTGAAATTACTTTGAATAAATTTTTTTTAAACCTTATCAAGCTGGCTTATTTCATATTTACTAAACATTTTGGCTGAGGCAAGGAGGTTTGTACTTTTTTACAGACAAAAATACATTTAAAAAATCGAGATTGTTAATTTTGTGCGACATTATCATTCGTCTAACTTGTTTTCCTCGAGAACGGTGTAAATGACTAAAAACTATGCAAAATTGGTAGTTTGAAATGTTTTTCGTGACAGTGTGCTCAATTCGTGTAAGACTGTTTTATAAAACTTGAAACTATTGCGAAAATATAAAATTTGTTAAGTAGTAAATTTATGAAATTTTCTTTTAATAAATATTTATTTAAATGTGATGACAGAGAATACATTATTTATTTACAAACTGAAAACACTTTTTAAATATTGTACGTCATTTAAACAATGATCCATTAATTCCCTTACGTCAAATGGGCAATAACCTATAAATTGATCCAAAAAATCTTCTTCCACTTGATAATCCTGTGAAATACGAAAGGCAGCGTAGATTTCTACGAAATCACAGAGTGCTTCTCGCTATTATAAATCAAACAAATTAACGATGTTTCGTGTAATGAAATTGATTTCTTACTATTTTGTATGATCGCTTAAATGTATCGGCTCTTTCCGAAAAATTGATACTGTTACAACTAGTCGACTGTCCGACCTAAATTTTAAAGATACTACAACAACAAAAAAACAATTTTAAAACAATATAAGTTATTTTAAAAATACAAGTTTTAACGTACCCTTTTTAAAAACCATTGTGTATTTAATGAATTCTTTAAGAGAAATAGTACCAAAAATCCACTTTTTTGTGATCAAAATACACAATTTTTGCCGAGTTAATTAGAAATTCAACGTAACGGCTATAAAACACAGTAAATTTAGTTCTAGCTAGATCGAATAAAACGTGCAGGAATGTTTTAATAGAGCGCGGCGCGTTTCTCACCGTTCTTCCTTGTCGTAAGGCTTTTTCTCCCGGTATACCCTGGAGTTGGTGCGCGTAACGTTTTCCCTCACGCTAAGATAGCCCGCCGGCTAAGACAGTTGGGGAAACTCCGCCTTGATGAGGGTTGTGTTATCTGATTGTTTAGTATGTAATAGTATTATGTAAATTTATAACGCTACCAAGTAAAAACGGTTTTAAATATGCGGTAGATGGCCAAGTCAAATAGCGATTTAAAATACTCCTGTATTCATCCATACAACATATTATAAATATAACTATTAAAATATAACTTAACATTTTTAAAGACAATACAAAAGTAAATTAATTAAAATTAAAAAAATGCAGCCGATACATTTAAGCGATCGTACAAAATAGTAAGAAATCAATTACACGAAACATCGTTAATTTGTTTGATTTATAATACATTTTAAGACTCGCTTTTACTGTCTGCTACGTTTTACAGTCTGTGAGGTTGATATGTTAATTTTTGGGTTTTAGTTCTTTAACAATTAATCTAGTTTACATCTAAAAAAGACTCACTTATACCGCCAATGTCTTGCTTATTTGAATAAAATTGATAAAAGAGCTTTTTTTGCAAAACTTTATTTTTAAAATAAAACTCAAAAATGAATAATACAATGTTATAAAATAATTTTCAACTCTGAACCTGAAATTAAATATGTTTGTAAAAACTTGTTATAATTTGTTTTTAAATTATCTTACATCCTTCTAGCTATCACACTCTAAAATAAAAACTCTGATTTAAAATTTAAAACTTTTATTAATATTTTACAACATTTTTTGTTGACACAAAGGAACTATCGTTAATAACATTTAACACGCTATCTATAAAAACCACTAAATCGTCTATCGCCTTTAAGAACCCAGTTTTTGGGGCTCCTTCCAAAAGCATTTCGTGAGAATTATGCTCTTTTTGAAAATATATCATTCTTTGTGCAATTAAATCCATTTCAAGATTTCGATTCAGTTTTTTCAATTCTTTATTTAAATGTTTAATCAGTTCATAGTCCTTAAATGGTTCCTTATTTTCTTTATAAGTCATTATTCGCCAACAAAAAACAAAGCGAAACTAGTTTGTATAGAAAGCGATGTGGTTTGTTTTTTCTAACAGACCACGTAATATAAACTACATTAACAACCCGATTTTAAACAGGTTACACAAAAATATTTTATCGTTACACATTGAAATAAAAATTATAAATAAAAATTTTTTTAAACTTTTTTTGTGATATTATTTTACATTTCCAATTTGGTAAGAATAAATGGACACAAATGAATCTGATTACCGCGAACTATTAATGGTACATCACAATCTTTCCGTCTTTCAATAATTAAACCGTAGAAAGGGCGAAAAAAGCCCCAGGTGGATAATTCATCTTAACTCAATAATCTTTTTTCTTCCGAAATCCTTTGCAAATATTCGTTAGATAGGTTCCTTTCGTATGAAAGGTAACAAACTTTCAAGGAGTATTCTCTCTGCTATATATTCCGCTTGAAGTTTTCGTTTCTGTTTTTTCAATTCTATAATTGTATGCTGTAGTGACAACAATTCATTCTCCTTACACAATTCTTTATTTTGTTCAGCACTCATTTTTTTCGACTGTCGTCAACAGATTTTATTCTGTTATGTGTCAAAAGTAATGAAATAGGCAAAAATCCATAAAAATCTAAATTTTTGGTATTTGTTCATAGAGTGCCGGTTTTAAATAAAATTCTTTTTTTAATCATCACACTAACATCATTATCGAAAGCACGTGCCAGTTCTATTATTCCCGCCAATTATTTCGTTTTCCATGAAACCTAACGATCGTTTTGTCGTTATAAAATACCAACTAGCTTGTGAAAATGATAATTTGACTAATCTAAGTTATATATATTATATTTGCTGTTGCCAATAACTAAGTCTTTAAATCAATCTTGTGACGTATACGCTAAAATGTAAAATAATAATAGATGGCTGTATGTATTAAAAATGCAATATACATACATACATACATTTTTGTAACGAAATTTTCCATTATTTAATATTTGTACCCAATTAAATTAATTATAAATATAATTAAAATGAAGCATAAGCAAGCGACAATAAAAACCATTGACTGTACGCTTAATAAAGAAACCATTCAAATTAAAAATACAGCCCTCTAGAAATTATAATAGTGGTAATAATAAATGTAATTATAAATGTATTTCATAGTTTACACATAATATAGGTTGTTTACATTAAAAGACGGGAGATAAATAACTACATATGTCATCTTGAAAACCTATTGTAGCCTATTGAACCAGAAAACGTACAAATACAATAAACAGACTAAGATACGATAAGAACGATTTATTCTTAATTTGTTACGTTTATTCAATACACGAAGAGAAACGTTCACGAATGCAAATTTTTTCACGCGGACAAATACATGAAATTAAGTTTTAATACGCTTATAGTAGTTAAGATGCCTAAAAATTCCAGATAATAAGACGTACGTAAATTCTGGTACCTTACAATATTCATTTACCTAATTTTAAGTTTAATTTACGCTTAGATTTATCTTTGTTGTCAACTTATTTCAGAAAATTCAAACTGATCCCAGTTTTTTACAAACTCAGTGAAATATTTCATGCTTCATATTTATAATTTTTAAAGCTTTTAAATAATTTTGTGTGGCAATATAAATTTAGTTTGAGGTCGATGCTATCAATTGTTAATAAAAATTATGCGTTATTGAGTTTTTATTACTAAACTTGGAGAGACTTATTTTATCAATAATTATATTCATCAAACAATCATAGAAGGGATGATCTGATTTAGAAAGAATTGGTCATATATACCCAGTTAATTTTTTAATCGGAATTGTATTTATACATTGTTGTTTTCTTGTAATAAAATTATATTAACTCTATTTTAACAAATTCTATATATAATCATATATACCAACATTTTTTAACTGTTGGTTAAATATTTATTTAATTATTTGACATAAATTAAATTATAAACATTAAGTTGTGTTAGTTGGTTGAACCGAACCCATGACATCCTCTTTCCGTTTCTTTAAATTTCTGTTTAATAATAAGAAATAGTATATTATGTCAAAACTTTAGGTAAAATCTTGGTTAAACATACTTCACACTCTACTACTGATGGATAAAATATTCTCTCACAAATCAATTGCGCTATTTTATCACCTCTTAAAATTTTATAATCAACTTTCCCATGATTGATTAAAACAATACCAATTGGTCCAGTATAGTCTATGTCAATAACTCCGGCTAAAACATCAATTCCGTAATGAAGGGCCAAACCACTGCGAGGAGCTTTTTAAACATGGTAAATTAAGAACTGATTTCTTAAATTTTTACAACATTATGAAAAATTTTACCAATACGACCATAGGGGTTTTCGGGAAGTAAAATTTTTAAATCTGTTTCTATTAACAATCTGGCTCCAGAAACCAATATATAGTCATATGCAGATTTTAAATCTAAGCCTGCTGAAAATTTGGTTGCGCGAACTGGATCGAAAGCATTCTTTGATATTTTTACAAATTTTATTTCCATTTAAATCTAGTTCACTTTTATGTAAGAAAAATGTTCAAACACTTGTCTTATTTGAACTACGTCCCCGGAACGAAACAAATTTGTCAGTCAGTGTGCTTTCCTACCATGGAAATGTCACCTTTTTATACAGAATGTTACTGTATGTGTAATACTATTAACCGTAATTTTTTTAATCTGACAACGCCCTATTTTTATACAAAAGAATACGCATATCTAAAAAAGATAATTAACATTTAACTATACTTAATGTATAATATATCCAAGGTTATGTTTATAATTTAAAAAATAAGTATAGTTCGTTTTTGTTTTAAATTTGAAATCACCCTTTTAATATGTTTAAAGGATATGTATTTACGAGAATGATGTATTATAATTTACGTTTGATATTAAGTTAGAAGGTTACACCTATTATTTATAATTATAAGAAATTAATTATTTTTGAGACATAGTTATTTGATTAATCATTTCTAGAAATGTTTTTTAAAATATGTGACAGTATTAAAAAACTGTACCTTGACACAAATTTGATCAATATTTTTAACTCTCAGCATTCTAATTTAAATTCTTTACTAATTTATATATTTATATTTATCTCACAAAATAAATAAAAACTTGAGAATTTATCTTCAATTAGTTAATAGTAAGATATTTTTGGTTAAAACAGTTATAAGTAAATAGATATATTACCTCATTTTTTAGTTAAGAAGAAAAACTTCTACGAAATAATGTAATTATAATTATTTTTAATTATATCGTTATAATATTTCTAGTTTTTTACAACCATTATTTTTTCATACTCCTAATAATATCTTTATTGGATGGTTTATTTTGTACAGATTTTTGGAATTGTATAATTTATTTTGTAATTCTTCGCAAAAATTGATTTTATTCGAGTAAAATTTTATTTATTTTAATCTTATTAAGTGGTTTGTACTAGGATGGTATTCGTTACATATAGACTTTCTGTGGTCACCTACAAACTTTGTCTTTGGCAAAATAAATATTATTAAATATTATAAAAAATTGTATCTTCAAAAGTAAATTGTTATTGAATTTTGTTTGAAAGAAATCTTACGTAGGAAACTAATAACAGTGGATTTTATAGAAAAAAGATTTATTTACATGTTTTAAATCATTTTACAAGATTTTTCAAGATTTTTCAAGATTTTGCAATACTTCAATAGAAGTTTCCGCATTGTTGGGGATTAAAATTTGATTATTTTTACAATATTCTTCAAAATAAATAAGTGCTTCCAGCTGATTATTGCTCGGCATTTTCAAATCGTTTGTAAGCACAGGGTTAGACTCCATTAAAGAATTCAACGTTTCTTCAGTCATGTTAAGAATATTCGAATCTATACTTTCTTCTTTACTAGTTGGTTCAACATTTGAGTTCGAAGGTTGAATCTTACCGTCGATTACTAAATCATCGTACCATTCTTGATTTTTTACGTTAAACTCGTTCAAATAATCAATAATTTGATCGTCTAATAGTTCATCTTCGAGTGTGTATTTCTGGTGTTTTGAATTTAAACAATCACACACTCTTTTATTAGTGAGTGTTTTATTCGAAAAACTACATGTTAAATGGTTCATTAAATGTTGCTTAAAAATTCTCCTGTCTAGAAATAGATCTTGACAAATCCAACATTTTTCCTTAAAGGTAAATCCCTCCATTCTTTTAAACGCGGGTTTTAGACATGGCATGTCAAAATAACACGAATTATCAACGAGTGAATCGCATTTAAATTCTGGTTTTCCCATAAATAACTTCATTTTTTTAACTTTTAAAGAGGGTGATTTTTGAGACATCTTGCGTTTTCCCATTTCAACTGTGATATAATAAAAAAATTTACTCGCAATTAGGTTTTACAGTGATATTATACAACTCAACAAATAACTTATATTTTGAAAAATATTAAATTCCTCAAGGTTAGCAGGTTTGTGTATTGATGGGGGAAAGTACATTCCAACGATACGAACACCCTTTTTAATATATAAAAAGTACATGTATTTACGATAAATTTGTATTATAATTATCGTTTAATAAGGTTGAAAATAATTACAAAATATAAATTATTTTTGAAACATAATTATTTGATTAATTATTTCTAAAGGTGGTTTTAAATATACTATATTATGAAAAAAGATTTTACCTTGACTTATTTTTATATAACTTAAAATCTTCGGGTTTTTTAATTTATGATAATAGTAATATCTACACATACAGCATTTGTATAAAAACTTGAATTTTACCAGTAGAGTATAACTAAATATGAACATGTAAATCCAAGATGGCCGCCAAGATGGCCGCCATAACCCCCCAAAACACCCCCAAAATATTTTCCAAAAACCAATTTTTTGTCCTTGGAAAAAGTCATCAAAATATTTTACCGAAGAGGAAAAATACCTTCTACGAATTGATGTAATTATAATTATTTTTTATTATACACTTAAAATATTTTTTAACATTGTGTTTTTTTTATTTTTTAGCCTTCAAATTATTTATACCCCCTTCTTTAATTCTTTATTATTTATTAATTTAATTTGTTAGATTATATTTTAGTTTTATTGGTAGTGTTTCATATGATGTTAAGTGTTTAAAAATATATTGTTTGAAATATAATAGTTATTAAATATTATAATAACTAATTGTGTTTTTACTTTTACTAAAACTAACATTGTTTTAAAATAATAATCTATTAAAATATTTGCGAAAAATGAAAAACTTATTTATATTAGTTTAATTATTTAAAGTATTTTGGGTGGGGCCAAAACCGCCAAGGATATAAAACGAAGGTCGCGAATTCGTTTCCCCATCCGATCGTGACCAAACTTGTTGGGGTGATAGACCGAGGCTTAGGGGTGGTAGACAGTGCTCGAGCGTCGAGGTCAAGGATCATCTTCAAGGTGAAATTTGAGATTGAAAACAAATATGACTTTTTCCAAGGGCAAAATTGGTTTTGGGAAAATATTTTGGGGGTGTTTTGGGGGGTTATGGCGGCCATCTTGGATTTACATGTTCATATTTAGTTATACTCTACTTATATAGCTAAAACCACAAGCTTCGTGTTCCGCCAGTTTTGAAGTTAGAGATAATCTTTCGTCTGGGAAACTTGTGTTTATCTTCACAATAATTGATTCGAAATCGGCCATTATAACATATGGCACCTAAAATATTATCAGAACGTGATATTTCCGAAAATTTTTATAATAATAACCAACCGAATTTCTTAAATTTCAAAATTGGTTCTTTCAACGACATTTTCACCCGTTGGGGGTCATGGATTTTGCAGTTGTCCAAATGTTCGTGAAGGTTCCGTTTAGAATTTTTTCCGGAAAAGCGATGTAGACAATATCTACATACGTGTATCTTCCCATTATGTCCAGTAAATTTGCTTAACAATCTGCTGATATCTTTTATGAGACAAAAATGATGCACTTTTTTCGAGGTAACAAATAGGAGATAAATTTGTCTATTTTCGGGTACTTTATTATCGCTGATGTGTCGCGGAAATACCTCACTTTTTTCCCAACCAAAGATATTGATTGAGAGATTGTTTTTGGTTTCAAATTTTCTTAGAGTAGCCGCGTTAAATTGAAATGGGAAAGAAATGGTGGAGCAGTCTATCTCGCTTTCAAATTGTCTATACTGATTGACCCGTTCCGCGTGAAAATCGGCGGGGTGCAACTTGGCGAGAATACACCAGAGAAAACATTTTTGATCACTAGATTTGATGTTGACGATTCCATGGCATAATCGTATTGGGGTGGGGAGAACGAAATGCGCACCGCCTACAAGTGGTATGTAAGTTATTATGTCTACTTGAAAAAACAGGATGCGTTGAATTATCCATCCACTTCCGACATCTTCAAAATCCTCCATGGCCTTTGTTATCTGCTGCAGACATGTGTCAAGTTGTTCGTAGATTTGATAGGGTGTTAGTGTCGTTTGATTTCTGCTCCTAAAATATGGAAACGCTTCCACTTCTTCGCCATTGCATAACTGCCGAGAATAACTCACTCGAATAAAAATGCTCCATTTTATTCCGTTCTTGATAGATAAATGGTTTTGTAGGTATTTTATCAACCCCGATCTGATTCCCGCGAATAGCGTATCGAAGTCGGTGTAAGTTAACTTCGGGTTATGGCGTGAGCTTGCTACAGCGTTTTCAAGAACCGAAAGTTCCTCGATATTGTTTAGAAAATTATCAGGGGGTTCACCTTCTTCCAAGGTTGTTTTGGACTCCTGGTGGTTGGTGGATTGGAGATCGATTTCTGTGGGTTGGACTTTTTGAGTGGTCAGATCATCGCGAATTTCATGGAGACGCGAATGCCTTAGGAAACGATCCTATACTCTACTTATATACGTAGTCATTGGACCGGATGGTAATATATATAAATAAATATTTCTTTGCAAATTTTAATATTTTCAACTACATCTACAATGCCTATTTACATTATAGGAAAACCGAACGCCCCAGTTACGTACAGAGGGGCGGATGCCATAGATGTATTTCTGGAGAGCCTTCTATTGGAGCAGGAGAGCATAACTGATTTACTGAAAGCCAATTTTCCGATGTAATTTGAAACTGCGCGTGGGAAAGTTCATACCCGTTATTATGCATAATTTGTCAAGGTAAGTACCAGACTGTTATAAACTAAACTAATGTATGATTTCATTTTTTTTGTAAATCTTTATGTTTTTTATTTTTTAAAAAGATATGATGCCCATTTAATAATGCAGAGGATTGGGCTGATAAAGGAAGAAATTATTACGTGTATTCCCTCGAACGCCGAAACCTACATAAGCTTTACTTTTGGGCGGCTACGTTTCATCGATTCGATTCGATTTATGCCAGCATCTCTCGAAACACTAGTCTCCAATTTAGCCAAGGGAGGTCCTGACAAGTTTCCCATCCTTAATTCAATCTACCCACCTCACCAAGTTATCCACCTACTTAAAAAATTATCTTACCCTTACGAATATATGAGTGATATGCGCAAATTCAACGAAACCGAATTACCTCCGAAAGAAGCCTTTTGTCAATGCTCTAACTGACGAGATTTTAAGCGACGAAAATTATGAAAATATAGTCGGGTGTGGAAAGTTTTTAACATACAAAACTTAGGTATATAAAAATCGAATATTGATAATTTAAGTATAGAAATACAACTATAAATTTACGTTTTAGGACAGCTGCACGACTTATACGTGCAGGTGGATACGTTGCAGCTAGCGGATGTTTTCGAAAACTTCCGAAAAATGTGCATAGAATTCTATAAAATTGATTGTGCTCACGCTTACACCGGTCTAGGCCTAGCCTGGGAAGCCGCCCTTTACATGACAAATGTCAGGCTTGAACTCATACTAGATATTGACGTTCATTTATTTATCGAGCGTGGGATAATAAATAATAAATATATCCCAGAAACATTTGACCCAACAAAACCTAGTAATTATATCATGTATTTAGATATGAACAATTTATATGGTTTTTCAATGATAGATTACCTCCCAATGAGTGGGTTTTCTTGGGTGTCCGACGATAACTTAGGAACATTTACAGAAAATCACGTGTTAAATTTACCCAAAGATTCTACTTTCGGTTACATACTGGAAGTCGATTTGAAATATCCGGAAAAATTGCACCACGATCATAACTGTTATCCACTCGCCCCCGAATCGAAAATAATAACTAAGGATATGTTTTCACCATATTACAAGTTAATGTTACAAGATTTAAATCTTACACAAAAAGACACACTACCCAAATTAGTTTCCAATCTAATGAATAAAATCAAGTATGTAGTACACTACAGGAACCTTCAATACTACATCTCCCAAGGTCTGGAAATCACAAAAGTTCACAAAATTTTGTCATACAACCAAGGGCCTTGGCTTCGACCCTTTATCGAATTTAATACGACCAAAAGAAAAGAGGCAAGAAACGATTTTGAGCGAGATTTGTTCAAACTCCAGAACAACAGTGTATTCGGTAATTCACTTAATAAGTTAATAAGTCGATTTCATTTTTTTTATTTTACCTTTTATTTACTAGGAAAAACAATGGAGATACTCCGCAACAGAATAGAATTCCATATATTTCAAACACCCGAACGAGCGATTAAAAAAGCATCTTCCCCCTGTTTCGAAAAATTCACTATTTTCCATAACGAGCTTGTGGGTATTCATATGAAGAAGAGAACTATAACGTTAAACCGTCCAATTTACACAGGTTAGTAACGTAGTGGGTCGAAAAGGAACTTCCCTTGTATTTTGTTTTTAATAAAACCACTGAGTCATGATGTATCTCGTCTTAAGGAGTTTATTTTATTAATTGCACAGGTTTTTCCATTTTGGAATTGTCTAAGTTGAGCATGTACCAGTTTCACTACGAATATATGATGAAAAAATACCCGGGAAATGTTCGACTACTTTTTACGGACACAGACAGTCTCACGTACGACATCAGAACAGATGACGTATACGCTGATTTGAAAAAAGACTCGTCCTTTTTTGATTTCTCCGGATACCCCGTCGACCACGCCCTTTACAATGACACTAATATGAAGGTCATCGGGAAGATGAAAGACGAAATGAATGGAGAACCAATTCAGGAATTTTGTGGACTTCGACCAAAAATGTACAGTATTCTTTCTAAGAAGGGGGAGAAAAAACTCTCAAGGGTATTTGTAGGAAAGTTGTAAAAACAAAATTCGACATTCTCATTATCGTAAATGTTTGTTTAAGAGAAATTTGTCATCGAATTCGATGAAGCGAATTGTTAGTGTTAAACATAATCTATTGACCATATCTCAAAATAAAATGGCTCTTAACCCATGTGACAATTAAAAGTATATTCTGGGGGATGGTATCCGCACTTTAGCATACGGTCACTATTGGATTAAGAAACTATGTACGGAGTAAAAAAATGCTAGAAGATTGTTCCTATACTAAAATTGGTGTAATGAAAAGGCGTAGTAGATTACTAAAATATTGTTGTAGTGCAAATAATAAAATAAAAATTTCTCTACATATTTATTGAATATTTGGTATACATTAACTCTTTGATCATTTTATCGTTAACACTTTTATTTTTTTAAAATCTCGAAACAATATTAAACATTTTTATTCCCCTACAGCGGTTAATGGAAAAATAAACGCAAAAGCCCCCACACGTCATACTCATATTTCCTTGTAATTGCAATGAATTAAAGGTAACAGTTTTGCTATTTCTTTCGACAAAGTCATTGAACCGGAAGCTATCGGGTGCGTTTCCGAAACTGTCAAAAAACTCTGGAAAATACATTTTTTTTACCCTCGATATATAGAGATGGAAATTTGGTAACGAATTTGGGCAACTTGTCCACGGGAAACACACCCCAAAATAATCCCTTGGTGAACTTATCTTGCCCCATAATGTTCGTTGTAAGGTGTCCATTTTTTTAGTCGAGGACTACGTTTCTGTTTTTATCAATCTCAATCAAACTTTGAAACTCGGCATACACAATTACGGCGATAGTTTCGGTTAAAGGAGAAGCGAATTTAATTTCCAGTCTTAGATTTCCGTTCTTGACCAAATGAAAATGGTTGGCGTTGTTAATTAAATCAGCCGTTAAATCATAGACAAAAAGGCATTTGCCTCCCACGTAATCTTCTCTACTGATTTGATTGCCCTCGTCTATATTCCATTGTCCAGTTTGAAGAAATAAATTAACGTAAGCCTGTATGTAACTGTTCTCGGCGAAATTTGGGGTAAGAGTTTTATGAGGTACGCTACTTCCGTCCACGTGCAACCCAATGTGATTCAAATTAAAATGTTTGAAGTTAAATGGAGACAGTTTCGAGTCACCCAGAAAAGCAGTCTGAGAAACTAGCCCTATAACGACCTTCTTTGGAATTTGACCAGTAAATAGATGATCCTGCACCGCACCCAGAGTTGGGCACTTTCGCTTCACGGACTGCCTTTGAAGAAACAATTTACCTTCACTAGACTTTTTTCGCGAAGTAATCGAATTCCTACAAAAAAGTCGAGTAGCCTTCACAAGTTGAAAGTTTTAAAACAATAAAACGTATCTAGTTTATTCGTTCGAACATTTCAAAGTTAAAAATATCATCCCTCAAAAAAATTAAGTTGTGAATCAAACATTTTCCTGAACACCATTCGGTTTTATAGATGGTAGTAAAAAATGTTTCATACTAATTTTTAACCGAAATGGTCTGAAATATCTTCAATCGTTAAAAAATTACGCAAAGGTGCTTCGAAAACCGTCGAACGAAGAAATTTTTAGTGAATGAGTTATGTGAAAGCTTCGAAGTATAAAGCTTTAGTTCTTTCTATAGCAACATTCATTCTTCAAACTAAAATTCGTACTATCATTATACTTATTTGATTCTAGCGACATCGCAATAGTGTGAAAAATGTATGCAAGTATTAACGTGATTAAAATTCGTGAGGCCATAAATAATTTTTTTTAAACTATTTACACATGTTTTAAGCGCAAAAATTATAAGGTTTAAAATTAAAGATCAAGGAACTTGCTTAAAGACGAGTGCCTGAGAGGATTGTAGAAAGGAAAGTCTAACTTTTAAGGACCCTTTTGAAGCTCAAGCCGAAGACCCTGGATGTCAATTAAAGCGCCACTGCCTGGTGCGGCAATGTTTTTTAAAGTTACCGTATTTAAAGAGACTATGAGTCTGTTGGTGGACATATTTTTATAAATAAATATAATTTGTTATTTATCGTCATTATATTTGGCGTGGTATATAAATAAATAAAGTTTCAAATAGCACAACCAGGTCATTTTTTCAGTCTTGTAACGTTTAAATTTTCAATAGAATCGAAATAAATTCACGAAACTTCCTAAAAATCTCTATATTTTTCGTCGGTAAGATTTTAATGAGACATTACAGGACTTGATGGAAAACGTAATAAACATGGTTCGTTTACAATTGACCCCTTATGATTTTATCGTATTAGATGGGTGACATTTTTGAGCCGCGGGAGTGACAAATCTGATAGTCGTCGGGTTTCATTGACGTTTCTGATGTACACATTAATTAAGAATAACCCGTACTGTCACGCCAGCTTTATTATTTTTAATGCATTGAACACGATAGCTATAGGTTTCTCGTTACTTGCTCTACATTGATACTGATATTTTGTAAATTCAAATAAGTTTATCCATTATCGCAGGCAGTTGCGGAACTAATGTCCTTAGCCCACCCCTGAAACTGGTTTTGTGGACCATTGTGATTTCTTGAAATCTATTGAACGGCCGCTTATGGTTCAGTGGGACCGTTGCTGACATCATTGAGCCGATGCTTACTAAAGTGCTGACAGCTGCCATGTTTATGTTAATTGGAATACAATGAAAATTAGTTCAGTGCATTGTTAACTGGCAGTTTCAAAGACAACAAACAATTACGAGCCGTTTTTAGTGTTTAGCCACATAAATGATTTATGTTGTGATTGGTGAGACAAACGATCGTTAAATAACTAGCATCAAGTGAAAACGGAAGCATTTTACTCAGGCATTATGCTACTTATAGTTTCCTCTCGGGTTTATTAATAACTTTCGTAAATTACCTAAAGCGAATAGATAAACACTTTCAATTACAGAAAAGTAACTGGCACAAGATTTATAGTTAACAACAGAAGTCGAGTATAGGCAGTGGCGTAATCCAACAAATATTTTACTAAATTTTTCTTTTCAATTGTGTTCCCCCTCCATAGCCAAATTCTGGCTACGCCTCCACCAGTAGGTAACTTACACCCTGATAGAAGGTGGATCTACTGCTAATTAATTCTTCTATTTGACCTAAGATTCTAGGGTGGATGAAATCAGTGGCGTAGCCAGGGGAGGGCACAGGGGGCACGTGCCTCACCGAAACCTATGGTTCTATATACAATTTTTTTTATGTTTTGTTTTACTTTTTTCAATGTGCGCCCCTCCCGAAACCAAATCCTGGCTAGGAACCTGGAATAAATCGATTCTCTAGCAATAACCTTTGGTTAATTTATGTATTAATTTGGATTTGGTTTTTAAATGTTCGATTATCGACACTACCAGGAGCCATCGAATGGCACCTGTCAGCTGGACATTTAAGCCTCAGGGCACACCAAAGCGCTATTCAATACACTACACAAACCCGAGTCACTAGTGGCGAATGACGATTCTGACGAAGCAAACAAAATTTAAATTTTAAAATTATCTTGACGTTTGTAAATTCGCGACCGAAATAGTTTTAGATAGCGCTGCGGTGCTAAAGTTTTCTAGCCACTTCTTGTGTGTAGCGTCTTCTAGAATCGAAAATTCACAAATCCGGGAGTAGATGGTGTTTTGCGCGTATTGTAATAATAAAGACAGTAACTCCAAAGGGAAATGGCGTCCGCTGTGTCGTCCGCTGTGTCGTCCGGATTCCGTTGATCAACAAAATAACCGGCTCTATGGATTGCTTATTCTACAAACGTGACGTCAAAACCGGAAGTGGACAAAATCGTTCTGTAACGAAGGTGCATTCAACGGTTCAACCGTTGCTGTTACTGAACGCGGCCACTGTAGAGTGGAAGAAACCATTTTGGGAGGGGTGATTACGTACTATCTTTTTTTGAAATTGTATTCTTATTATTGTATTATTATATTATTTTGTTCATGAGGGTGACAAGAAAGTAGAAAATATATTAATTTTAATAATAAATAAAGGGTGCATTACCTTTAAGGCTTTCTTTGTTTTAAAGCGGAAATTTTGTATTTGATAGAATAATTTGATAAAAAAATTAAATTGGATCCAATTTTTAAACGTCGCCCTATTTGGTCAAATTATTTAGTGATTTTCGAAATTCGATCCGACAGATTGTTCCCAAAAACCGACGTATTTGGTATTTGCCAAATTCCTAAAAGAAGCACTATTCGCACAAACTTAAGCGTGGCTCGAGAGTACAGAGGAAAATTTTGGACGGGGCATCAAGGGGTTGTTGAGGCCATGGGCCAATAAATGATAAATACAGGACAAAGAATTTAGACCCGAGGAATGGAAAGAAAAACCGTTAATGTCTCGGTTTCGAGTTGACGGGAGAGCTTCCGGCTAGGCGAATCAATAGAACCGGAAATAAGCCTGTCAACCTAGGTTTGCCTTTGGAGGCTAGGGACAAGCAAATTATACTAGGTGGAGCTGCAGGTTCCATTCCTGGGGTCTAAATTCTTTGTACAGGACATGACTTTTCTCCCAAAACGCGGACACTAGCTCTAATACCCAAAGTATCGCCATCTGGTGGAAAGAAAAAGCGCAATAGCCGAACTACGTCATATCTTGGAGTAGATAAACATGGAGGGGAAAATTCCGTATCTCTAACGTTGAGTGTCGTCCCCCATCATTACTACCAAAGGACTACCATAATTCCTAGCAGTTGTGGTAGGGTCCTACGTTTCGGCGACACCTATAATCGAAAAAACGTATACTTATCGTCTGCTCGTATACAAACTCGACTACAATAACAGTTTACTGCTTGAATTCAATTTTATGAATTATTATAGTTTTAATTTCCTCTCCATGTTTATCTCCTCCAAGGTCATATCAGGGGCTTATTTTTAAAGACCACCTGAGAAGAAATTCCGGGGGGGGGGGGAGCGAAGAATTTTCGGCGGGCAGGGAAAAAATTTAACGGTTTTATTGTTCCTATTAAACGCGCGCGTGGGATTATAGGCTAGAGAAATAGGCCATTAAATGATAGAAAATATTGAAGTAAGTACTAATTTAACTTAAATATAAATTGTTGTTCATATAAAACTATATTGAATACCCTTTTTTAGAATGTTTCGCCAATACACTTTTGAAACTCTTGATAAAAGGTATCATAATTCACGTTCTTAACTGTAAAGCCACGTTTAAACTTTGATAACCAGGTAACCCACTCTTTACATTGGACGGGCTTCTGCTTAGGCTTAGGAAAAGCAACAAAATCTACTCCAAGCATATGCGGTTTATGTAAGTAGCGATTATCACTATTACATTTCGGGAATATGCAGTGCTTTTTTTAAACCATTTTAAAGCGCGAACAAGTCTTTGAAATTATTAAATAAACTAAGTCAAAACACGCTCCCGTCAAATTCAGTTTACTTTCGTCGTTTTTTTTCAAATGTCGAATTTTTAGATATTAGCGTGCAAAAATCCGATTTATCTAACGCTAGATGGCGCTCATGAAACCGGCGTAATTTGCCCCTAAAATGTATTTTTATCCCCCTTTCCTTCCCCTCCACAAGTTTCCCGGGAAGCCGCTTGTTCATTCGGCTGGCCGGCTGATTTAGTTCGTGGGGAGGTACAGCAGTCATGTCCTGGATTTATCATTTATTGGCCCATGTTGAGGCAGATTTTCGAGTGACAATGGGAAATTATTTTTTTGTAGAAAAAAAAGGAAAATTTTCCGGAAAAAGGGTATCGGTAATTTTCCGGAAAATTTTCCGACTTACAACATTGATACTGTTTGACGAGAAAATGGTTGGGGTTTTAATTCTTAATTTTAAAACAAATACCTGAACTAATACAAAATATTAGGTGTCCGCATAAAATAGGGTATTTACATTGTAATAATGTTTTTTAATTATTATAATTTACAAAAGACAATTCGGTAATGAAGCCTTGGTCTCACGTTTCCCGAAGCCATTCAAAAAGAACTCACGTGACTTGTTTCAGGTCTGACGTTTTCCTTATTTTTAAAGTTTTACCGTTGGGTGGCACTACCAGCTCATTTGTTTATCTTATTGTCCGTGTAGTTATAAGAGAGTCATGTCTTGCTTTTATTGGCTCATGCCTTAAGGGAGTATGAAGAGAATCGAAACCGTGATGACTGGGTTTTAAATTAACTTGCGAAAAATCTAAAATTGTCAAGTTAAGATTGGTGGCATAAAGGCTAAATTCGTTAATCCACCAAAAACACGGCACTTTGTAATATACTTACTTTAAGAAAAATGTCGTCACGGCGCAAATGGATTTGGACCTACATGTACCAGGGTGCACTGGGCTCCATGGGCCTACTTTCCCTTGTGGCCAATCCACCTGTGTCCAATTGCCATTTTATCGATAGGTAGATTAATATTGCGCTTTTCTCCTGTTTATCTAAGAATCCAGTTAAAACAAGACGTACGACGGTCGGAATACACACAATCCTTCTAATGTGTTAAGTTTGTTTGAGCTATTCACAGCAACCTGCAACGCCGGTATCGCAACCAAAATATATCCACGGTCACACATATAAACATATTTACACTTATTTGTTACTACTAGTCATACTTTGAAAGCATCGAAAATTTCTTCGATCAGTGTCACTTTTATTTTTTACTTCTGATCACACTTATTTGTTACTACTAGTCAGCCGTTGAGTGTCACACTTATTTCTTCTAGTAACTTATTAGTTACTTCTGATCACACTTATTTTTTCTAGTAACTTATTAGTTACTTCTGATCACATTTATTAGTTACTTTTGATCACACTTATTTGTTACTTCTGGTCATACGCCGAAGACTAGGCCGATCAGTGTCATACTTAATTGTTACTTCTGCTCATACGTTGAAAGCGCGGCCCACTCTGAACGGCCTTGAAAAACGCCAGAGGGAAACGGGCGCGTAGACCTCTATAAACACGCGGATTTACAATGTTGGAAATTGCGGGGGTCCGTATACGCTGCCCAAAAAACCTTAGTTAGAATTAAATTTAAGGAACGTATTTGCGGAGTATAATATTTACACTTATTTGTTACTTCTAGTCATACCTTGAAAGCATCGAAGATTCCTTCGATCAGTGTCACTTTTATTTTTTACTTCTGATCACACTTATTTGTTACTACTAGTCAGCCGTTGAGTGTCACACTTATTTCTTCTAGTGACTTATTAGTTACTACTGATCACACTTATTTGTTACTTCTGATCACACTTATTTGTTACTTCTGAGCACACTTATTTGTTACTTCTGAGCACACTTATTTGTTACTTCTGGTCATACGCCGAAGACTAGGCCGATCAGTGTCATAGTTAATTGTTACTTCTGCTCATATGTTGAAAGCGCCTTGAAAAACGCCAGAGGGAAACGGGCGCGTAGACCTCTATAAACACGCGGATTTACAATGTTGGAAATTGCGGGGGTCCGTATACGCTGCCCAAAAAACCTTACTTAGAATTAAATTTAAGGAACGTATTTGCAATTCTAGGTTAAGTGTAAACCACAGCTATTCAAAAATATAACTTTCATGAAAATCGGACTTAAATTAAGCAACGTTATGTCGACTTTCAGGCGGAAATATAAAACCACGAACATTGGGGTCCGGTAAATAACCCCGAAAACTATACTTAAATTTAATATTTACTGATATAACCGAAGTTGTATTTCAAGTGAATCCTAACCTATCCAATAATATTTTTTTTAACGTTATCGGACTTAATTTTAAATAAAATATCTACCACATAAAGGAAATCACCGAAAATAGTAAATTGGGCAAATGCCCAACTTCTTGGGCTCCGATTTGAAAACTTTATGAAAGGCTATCAATGCCGATGTTTGTATATTCGAACGAGATATCATTGACTCTTCTAGCCCTAACCGTTGAAGAGGTATGCGTGACACGGCGGCATCGGCGGCATCGGCGGCATCGGCAACGGCTACACTGTACGTGAGACTAATACACACAAATCCTTAGGATTGTGTGTAAAAAGGAGTGTACGGCAAAACAGCGAGAGTGGTCTTGGAGATAAGCGGGCCTTTTAAATTTCATTTGAAAGGGGGAGAAACGTGTGCAATTTCCCAGGAGATCACGCTTACCCGGGAGAGGGGACCTTGTTGAGGTTAACGGTAATAGTTAGTGTAGGGAGCTGTTGGCTCGCGTGGCATGTAGGGCTTTCCACCACCCTCCTACGCGTTGTAACCCGGCCACCTGAATTAATGGCTTCAAAAGTCACTTGATGACTTAGGCCTAGCCTTGGGTATTAGCCTAGCTGATTATTAGACCTGTGCAATCTCCCATAAGATTACGCTTGCCCGGGAGAGGGGACCTGTGTAATTGTTTTGAAAATTCAGTGTCAAAAACGGTTGGGTTCGCTTCGTTAACTTTAGTTTTCTTTTCGACACTCGAAGCGACAGAATCCGTTTTTTCTAACACAAACTCCCGAACTAGCAAGTATGTTCTAAATTTATAACAATGGTGACAACGTTAATAGGTAAGTCCGGTGACGATTCCTTTGTTAATACTCTCGTAACAAATAACTTTTTTTTTCTAAAAAAGGACTATACGTCTACGCCACTGCTAGAAACAATGATGAGCTTGGCTGAAGCTACGACTGCTTGAACTCTAATTCAGCTTTTTTGAAAGATTAATTTTTTTCTCAGTACGGAGGATACTTTTTGCAGTTGAAGTTTAATCTTTATTGTCCAGTGAAAAACTTTAATGGAAAGTTGACTAGAAAACTGTATTAAAAATAATGAAATTTTATCAACACCTTTCGTTTATTTAAAAAATAGTACTGAAAAGTAAATAAACATATTTTCTTATCAATATCAACCTTCAACAATTTATCGCCCGAGTAACCTTCACTCTAGATAGCAAAATTATTTCAAATGTTTACTTGTAATCGTCATAATATCTTTTTTTTTAGCCTATCAGCATATGTATATCTTCTTGCGAAGAAACGCTTTTGTAAAACTCCGTAAAAACCTTCAAACGAAGACCATGTTCATTGGAAGAATATAAAACAGTTTCGCGTAGTAAAGACGAAGTTTCGTTCACTGAGTTATAGTTTTCTTCGCGCAAGGAAGGTTTCCGTGGTTTCGAAAGGTAGAGTCCTATTCTTCTTTCAGAATAAGAAGGTTTCATATGGCGGAATTGTAAACTTCACTGGGCGAAGGAAATATTCGAATAGAAAAATATTCGTAAAATGCCCACCTCTGACCGCACCCATATTTCCGTTAGGAATCGAAAAGGAAGTGCATTCGGTGCGGGTAATAGGGTATTTCGCCCGGGCCACTTGTAACACTTTTGCGTGTGATAGAGGAATTTCGGGGATTAATTTTACTTTTCTCAAGTACAGAGAAGCTGACTTAATTTCAACCTTACATTTGACATCACTATGTAAACAGAAATCTACGTTTGGTTTTCCGAAAACGAATTTCAAATCGACTAGGTTCAAAAGATAACGAGGTTGTTGGCACATATCCAAATGAACGACACCGATCATGTCTATAGTTCCCTTTTGAGCAAATTCGCCTCTTTTTAGGTAACCTTTGTTTTTTGTAAAATTATCAAATTGTCCTGCCGTGTCCCGATAGAATAAGGAGCTAGTCAAATAACTAGTTTTGGCCGAATCTCCAAAAGTTAGCATTGTTTGAATCATACTTTTGTAGGATAGTTATTATCGTTGGGAGTAACGGATTTTTCATTTAAAAATAAATGAACTTCCGGAAAGAGGCTTTGTAGAAATAAATTTACGGGTGCAATGTTATCCGCGGGTGTGGTAACTGTACCATCAGGAGCGATTACGGCGGCAGCAGGAAATGATCCATCTTGCTTTGTCACATTCACCTGCACGTGTAGAAGTGTTTGCGACAAGTCGACGTAGGCTTCGGAATTTCCACTAATGCAAAACGTCAAAGCGGAATTGTTGGTAATGCTTGAAATAGGATTGTATTCCACCCATTCCCCGCTGACGATACCCGTCTGAGTCAACGGAGCTTGAAAAAGGTCCAATTCCGAATTTGACGCACCCGCTCGAGTGTGGGTGTAAAAGAGCCATAACGTTTATGTGAATATATCAGAACGTGAAGGAAACGTTGTTTTCTTCTTCTTGGATTTAACGGGAGTGATGCGACGGGTTGCACGGCGCTTCTTTTTAAGTCCTAAGCCTGTCATTTCTTTGACCTCGTTCCTGGCTGATAACAGGGATTCTTTACCGGCACTTATGGCTCTATTTTTCAGGGTGGTTGTGATTGGAATTCCACTGGCAACATCGGTAACAACTTTCGCTCCAGTAACGAGTGCTTTTTTACCCAAATATTCCGCGCCGCGTTTTAACATGGGCATAGCACTTCGAAAGGCGGAAGCTAAAATATTTCCCAACCCGTAACCTCTCATTACACCTACTCCGCGATATACTGGAATACCTCCATACCCAGCTTGATTCAAATAGTACTTTTCGTAATCATTGACTACTGGGTTATAGTGCATTTGTCTCATGATGTTGATCGTTCGTTGAACTAAATTAAAGTGGCGTGTAAATTTTAACTACAGCCGATATTATAGAGGAATCCAGTCTCGTCGCGGTCTAAATGTAAGGTTACGTGTACCTTACCACGCTCAAAACGAACTGGGTCTCCCAAATCATCCATTATATTAATTTCGATAATTTGAATGCTTGAACCTGCGACAGGTAAATAGTGGGGTTGGGTGAACAACGCGTCCATAGTTTCTCCGTATTGACCTTTAACGCTAATTATCCTTAAGAGGGGGGCGTTTTGGTCGCCCACGATGGTATTTTTAATAACGTCGGTATAAACAAATAGAGAATGTAAGCCCACACTCATATCCGCTGTGTAGGGTGCTACCATAGATTTCCCGATTTCGCAAGCTTCTCGCTTAAGAGTAAATCCGAACATCATCGCAATTTCAGAAGGTAATCTACAGAAAAAGTGCTTCTCTAATTCAATCGAAACTCGTTTCGAATGTTTATTGTATGCAAAAACGGCGGTTTCTTGAAATTTTAGTTTTTCTATTATTTCTTCGATCGAGGAGAAAGTTCCCATAGGTATAATAATCTCTTTTGTATTTACAAAATCTGGTATGGCTATAATTGTTTTTAGGTCGTCAGTCGTCACTTCTACGACCTGTTCTTCTTTTACGTTGTTCCACGTCCTAGGATAACTTATTTCCGCTAATCCAACTTCATAAGGCCCATTCAGTTGAATAATTTCGGGGAGGTAAGCTCGGAATTTGCTTAGAGTGTTATCAGGAAAGTAGTTCAGTGAAGAATCTGACGGTAAAGTGACGTAGAAACTCATTTTAAGTCTACTTCTTGCACCCAACAGTCAAATTGCGGTCCGTATCCCTTCCAACCCACTAGTAACTCTACCGTATTGTCCGCTTTCTTTCGTCTTCTGAGTACTTTTTCAATTTCGAAAAAGCAAGTCTTGAAATCTTTTCCTACTTTCTGAACTTCCTCCTTGTAAAAAACCCCCAAAATGGGCTCCGAATTTAAATCCTACAGTTTATATACTGGTGGCTGTCCCGGTATTTGTTTAGTCACTCGATACAATTCTTCCGAAAAATTTGGGAGATAACCTTTTTCAAAGATAGCTTTGTTTTTGCTAATTCTCACGATGTCACCAATTTCGAAATCGTTATTTATAGGTGGGCTGAAATCAATATCTCCGTATAGGGTTTTCCAAATTTGTTTAGATTTTTCAGGTGTTACTTCAACGAGTTTACATTTTATCGATCGATGATGACTGTTATTGTAAGCACTAACCAAATCTTGGAGCACGTCGAGGTAGACCAGTGTATTTTTCGCCGTGAAATATCGAAATAATCGTGATTTAAAAGTACGTATGAAACGTTCTACGACGCTAGCTTTCACTTCGGAATTGGTTGCGAAAAACTCTATTCCGCGTGATTTCAATTCGGATTGGACGACTTTACATCCATGGTCAGATTGTAACCTTTGATATTTCCTTTGACCATCTAATATCTTTTTCAGTGCATTCACTACAGTGTTTCCCTTTTTATCTTTTACCGGTTCAACAAAAGCGAATTTACTAAAAATGTCGATACAGGCGAGAATATACCTATTTCCTCCGTTGTGTCTCGAAAGTTTTGGAAGGTCCATTAAATCTGCCTGCCACTGTTCATCGATACCGTAAACAATTGTCTTATTTCTTTTGTAGCGCCACTTCGTCTGTTTATGTAAAGTGTATGTATCTTGCCGTTGTAAAAATTCCTGAACATTTTTTAGTAAAACTTTGATACCCTTCCCCCGGGCCGACTTATACAATCCTCGAACGGCAACGTACCCGCCGGAGTCTGCTATGTCGTAATAAATAGCTTCCAGCTTATCCATAATTTGTAGTATTTCCGTGATTGCTTGCAATACAGGTCCAAAAAGCAATATCAAACAATTAGAATATTAGAAATAGTAATACTACTAAGAAAGCAGTGGTGATTTTAGGATTTTTGGAAAATGATAAGGTTAATCTTGACAAAATTCCCGCAGCTACGATTGACTCGCAACCTTCCATCCTGAGATAAGAAAAGGAAATAAACACCAAGGGTAAAAGAGTAGTAATTTTATTCAGCTGAATACAATCAAACCGTTGACCATTGCTGTGGACTAGATGGTGGTGTACGATACGATAAAGAATTTAGAACTTTCAATCTCGTGGCATTCTTGATATATTTTTTAGGAACATTGTTATTTTGAAGAGTTTTATAAAATATATTACACCCTTCCGGGTTGGTAGCCGGATTTTTTCTTCTAACGGCATCATAAATCAAATCTACTACATTTGTTCCCGAGACGACTCGACCCCCAATTTCCAATTCTCCAAGTTCGGACCATGATATATTTGTATTTTGCTGGGTCCATGTGTATAAGGCAAACGTGTCACTATAAATACTTGGTGGAATTCCTGATGCTATTTCTTCATACCACGATTTTTTGGTAAGAGTTTTTTCAATTGGTTGGCGATTTGCATGTATATGTCTTTGTAACGTTTGGTTATACAAATTCAGTTTTTCAGACTGACTTATGTTAGGGTTAGTGAGGATTGAATTCATATCTTTATCTAAAGTGGGCACTTCCGAGGTTTTTTGTTCTTCCGTAATTCCACTTTTTAGTCTTTGAAATGCGTCTTCGGACACTAATATCATTTTGCGGGCCATTTACTTGTTAATGGCGCGATTTATTGCAGCTCCGGCTACGGAACTAACGATAGAAAGTAATGGGGCTAATAAGAAAGGAAGAAACCCCCCTTTCTGAACTAGTATATTTCTTCTTTTAGAAATAGGTATTTTGTCGCAAATACGGTGTAAAACGGCGCGATGTTTCTTCAACCGTTTCCTTTGACCATCTGATAATTTCACATTTCCACAAAGTACATTTATGCAACATTCCACCAGCGCCAAAATGTCCTCGTGATCCGCAAGCGCAATTGCTGCTTTTCGTTGTTTTGGATTACAGGTACATAAATATTTCAAAAAATTTAGGTTCTTTGAAACTCTATTCGATATAGGTATTTTCATTTTCCTTTTGGTACAAAAACAGCAGCTTCTTCCCCTGGTATGATTCCCGTTCGCAGTCGATATTCATCTGAAGTATTAGGTTTTAAGTCGATAAATAAATAACCGTAAGGTCTCTCAACAGCTTGACGAAATGCGTCAGTAACAAATTTCGTATTTGACGGTGAAATTTGTTTAGCTATATGTAGCACACTGGAGACGTCTCTGGCGGAACGAAAGATTACGAGATATTGCGAATTTAGATTGAGAGTTCTGACCTCTTTTCCGTGATAGAACAAATTTTGCATTAAAATAAGTACCGAAGTATTACGATGATGTGAACCTCGTATAAATAAATTGGTAACATCTTTATTGTTTGCTATTTCACATAGCAAGTCGTCAAAAATTATGAAATTTCTAATTCCGGGATTCAAATTGCTAGGATCTAACAATCCTTCGTGAAATTCTACTTTCGGATTATTCTCCAAAACGGAATTAAACAATACGGGTTGATACCCAGTATAGCACCAAACTATTCGCTCTGGCGGCGGAGATATGCAGGATTCTCGATGTTTAACCAGGTTGGCGATAAAGTGTGATTTACCTGATTGCGTTGGACCCGATACGAGCCCAGTAAAGGGGTGTTTCATGGTGGGGTCCATAGTAAAATATGATAAGCGAAATAAATAACATCAGGTTATATTATTTTTTTAAGAATTCAACGTCATTAATGTACAAAGATTTCTGGGCGTTACATACAATGTGAGACATAAGGTGATCTAGAAAATCTTCGCTTAAAAAAGTATCGATTTTTGATATAATTTCCGAGTATTTTAATTTATCCATCGCAATAAAAAAGTGCATATCTACTCTGGAATTCCAATCAAGATATAAACACTCGTGTTGGGTTTGCGAAGGATGTTCAACTTCGCATCCGTAACACTTTTTCTTTATTTCATTAGAAAGTACCTCAATTACACTTTCCCTTATTTTATTGTAAACATGTTTTACTTCGTTATGGTAAATCCATTTTTCGTGTAAACCTTCGCGTAGTTTGTTCGAGATTCATATTTAACTTCTCTCACGTCAACGACCTTCCTATTTTGAAAAACGCGTAGCTCTACTTGTTTGGTCTCAGACCCATCGAAGGGCCAAACAGCGGTTTCCAAAGATTCGTTGTTCAGGAACGACGATATTTGATTGCTTTCCCTCTTCAGTTGCATGAATTCGTCCTCCGTAAGAGTGATGCCTGAATTCCCGTCTAATTGCCCGATACGGATGCAACATTCTGGGGTTACTGTAATACCTTTCGCAGATGAAATACGAAAAACCTTGTCCGTATTCCTACAATTTTTAATGCTTAAAAATCTTTTTTTTTAGAAACGATTATAGAGGAGAAAGAGTTACTTACATTTCTTCTATTTAATGAGACTGGGTGTTTAACTAAATTAAACGATGGTTGTCATTTGCTGTAAGCCCTTTTATACTTAACTTTGAACTTTACACGATCCCTTATCTTGAACTTGATTTCAAATCGCTGATTCCGCTTATCACTATGTCTAAACTTAGTAACATTTTGTGTAAAAGTACACCCATAGTACCTACCACAAGGATTCGAGTCTATCAGCACCACCTCAATATCGCCCGCGAAAAGTCGAGTCTACCGACACACCATAATACCGCATACGGAAATCCATAATTCATAAAAACCCACGGAGAGACGATTCGCAAAAAAAATAGACTTCTCCCGACACCACCCGACACCCATCCGGTGCCACCCGGTCCTTATTCTCTCACACGGGTTAAAAAAAGGTTGCACCCCATTACACCCCTTCGGAAGTGATACCCTCGGTCCCAGAACTTTTGTACATCTATAACTATCGCTAAAAAAATAATTATAATCTAATCAATAACAGATGGCAAACTACAAAATGTGTTTTAATAATTGGTTATCAGTGGCTCATCATTCTTCCAACGCTTCTTAATTTTTTTGTTATTCGGGAGCGCTTCTGCAAATTTCAATTTATTAACAATTTCCGCGATTTGACGGTTTATATACTTAAATTTTTAAAATTTCAATTACAAATTTATTTAAATACGCTGCTAGTTGTTTTTACTCTGTAAATAATTGATTTTTATGTTGTTTTTCTATCATAGGGAATCTTAAGTAGTTATAAAAGGCAAAAAACGGGTTAATAAATGTAAAGGAGGTTGGTTGACATATTTCATTCGTACTATTTTTGAATATCATTTAGCGAATCTGTTAATTAGAATAAACATTTGTTATTATGACAATCGAGACAAGTTGCTGCATTTACTTTACCTACATAATTTACACGTTCAACCTCCCAAAAATATAAAATATAAAACAAAACCATAAGCAAGCGACAATAAAAACCATTGACTGTACGCTTAATAAAGAAACCATTCAAATTAAAAAATACAGCCTTCTAGAAATTATAATAGTGGTAATAATAAATGTAATTATAAATGTATTTCATAGTTTACACATAATATAGGTTGTTTACATTAAAAGACGGGAGATAAATCACTCCAAATGTCATCTTCAAAACTTATTGTAGCATATTGAACCGGAAAATGTACAAATACAATAAACAGACTAAGATAAGATAAGAACGATTTATTCTTAATTTGTTACGTTTATTCAATACACGAAAAGTAAAAGTTCACGAATGCTAATTTTTCACGCAAACAAATACATGAAATTAAGTTTTAATACGCTTATAGTACTTAAAATACCTAAAACTTCCAGATAATAACAAGTGAAAAGACATACGTAAAGTCTGGTACCTTACGATATTCTTTTACCTGATTTTAAGTTTAATTTACGTTAGATTTATCTTTGTTGTCAATTTATTTGCAGGCTTTACATGGAATTTCAGACCATTCAAACTGATCTTTTATTAATCTCGTATTAGCTCTATTATTATCCTACCACCGTCTGTTGAAATTTTCGAACCACCTGTCATATGTGTATTACGAAGAAACCAACCTACTCATTAATCAACTAAAGTCTCTAGATTCTTTACAAGGTTTCACTTACTTTTTAT
The DNA here is from genome assembly GCF_980474605.1 of Leiobunum rupestre. Classification (NCBI taxonomy): domain Eukaryota; kingdom Metazoa; phylum Arthropoda; class Arachnida; order Opiliones; family Sclerosomatidae; genus Leiobunum; species Leiobunum rupestre. The sequence goes on along the minus strand of NC_143385.1, from coordinate 52,691,614 downwards.
CAATTTTAAATTAATATTTAAACTCTATCAGTATATTTTTAATTTTATTTGATGAAATTCGCTCTGCAAACATAAAAAACTGAATATTTAAATTAAAAAAAAAACAGATTAAATCAGAAGCGCATTGTGAATTAAACAGAATTAATAATGACACGTAAATTAAGGTTTAAAATTAAAAAATAATCGATTTATATAAACTCTTTTTTAAGGAACATGCTTCTGCAATTAATATTTCTATTTTGAATTCCACAGTTAATGTAAAATTAAAAACGTGTACTTAACAGTTGAAATGTCTTTGTGATTGGGAATACGATAACTGATCTGCTTTTAAAACTGAAATCCATAAATCAAACGGTTTTATGATACAGTTTGTAGAACATGTCGTATAATTAGTAAATAATAATTTAAGCTAAATTGTTCATAATCTGATACCTTGGATTGAAAACAGAATATAATTTTGTGTTAAATAAAATTTTGGTTTTTATCTTTTTATTACAATAACAAAATCTAGGACGGTTCGAAAAAGCACACAAGATCAATAAATGATGTTGCCTGTTTAAACACGTAAATAAGTCCCTCTATGTAAAAGCATATACGAGAAAATTAAATTGTTTTATAATTAACATTCGATAGTGTAAAAGGTTACACTTATTATTTATTAATATAAGATAAAAGTATTTTTGAGAAAATTCACTTTATTCTAGTGAAATCTTGCTATTTTTTAATAATGATTCTTATATTTTTATCTTAATTTATAATAAAAGCTTTTATAGATAATTGATTTATAGAAACTACGCTTGCTTACAATATAAAAATACAAAAATGATACTGTTTTTTATTTATTTTTACGTTTTTAATAATTAAATTTAAAAACATGTTGTTTATATTCAAAACCAAATCCATTCCATTATTAGCAATGATGCTGTTGTTCAAATGTAATGTGTAGGGAGAATTCCGCATAAAAACTGCTCTTTTAACTACGTAAACACATTACAACAGCATAAAATCAAATAATTTGTTAGTTAATATTTATCATTATATTCATTTAATTATACTAATTAACAATTACAAGTTTTAGCCCGAATTTCAAACCTGATACCTAATTTCGTAGTAAAGAAATATCTTCTACGAATTAAGGTAAATATAACTATATTTAATTGTATCCTTATAATATTTATAATTATTTTAATGTTCTATTTTTACAACCTTTAATTTTTTCATATTACTAATTATCTCTTAGTTAAATAGGCTATTTTGTACATATTTTGTGATTGTTTTGTTTATAAAATGCTTATTAATTGTATAATTTAATTTGCAATTGTTTAAAAAATAATTTTATTGGTGTAAATTTTTTTATCTTATTTATTTATTGCACTATCCTGATAGCCAATACATTTAGTCTTTTGCGAAAGAAGTATTATTATTATTATTACTATTATTATTAATAGTTGTTAAGTATTATAAACGATTGTATCTTCAAAAAGTAAATTGTCAATAAGCTTTGTTTTTAAAACCATTCATTTTTATTTACAATTTTTTTCAAATTAGAGGATTTATTAATTTATATTTTATTAATATCTAGCGGTTGTTTGTAAAAACCAGTTTTTTCTTCTCACTAGCTCTGTGGAATGTCTCCTGGCGAAACGTGATCTGCGTTTATAATTTTATCGTTTTACCGCGGAGATGTATTACAATGTAGGTGACAAGATAAGGGTAAAATCGATTTTTATAAACATTTTTGCGTTTGAAAGTGTGATATCGTTAATAAATTGTTGAAAAATCCAAACTAGTTTTACAAGGTTGTAATGAGTGGATAAACTCTACACGTGACAATAATTAAGGGTGGTTATCAAATCAGTTTTACAAGGTTACAATGTTGAACCAATTCTATCCTAGAGGTAATTATAATTTATGAATTTAAAGATATAGCTCGCTATCCGGCAGAATTTCATAGATTGCTTGGCGTGTTTCTGGTAACGTGGTTCAACATAAAGTTAAAATTATCAATCAATTAAAGTAAGTCATATTTTATTTAAAAAACAATTAAAATTATTAAACTTAATTTGGTTTTAATTTAGTCAGCAAAAACCGGCCGTTCGTTCACTGTGTAAAGTCAGAGAAAATTCTATCTACGTGTATTCACAATGTTGCTATTTTTAATTTAAAAAAAAGTTAATTATTTTTTATTTATTTTAAATAAATGGTTTTGGAATTTTTATTGATTATGTAACTTAAAAATGATTTTCCAACTTTAGAATATATTATTTTACTATTAAAAATTAACCAGACATCTATTTGGGTAAAATTCTAGTCTTTCGAGTTGCAAAAGTTAGTGTTCGGCAGTCGATTAATTTTTATCCATGAATAAAATAAGCTCGGCTATATTTAAATATTTATTTAAAGAACCAATAATTTAATAAAAATTGCAAAATGTTTAAATAATTGAAAGTGAATAAGCCTATTGTTTAAATAAAAACAAACAATTACTTAAATAAATACCACCTTTATTCAAATAAATGCATGGTTGCGTAATAAACATAATTAAATAACTTAAAATGACATTCTTTTTCCCATCTTTTTAAAACAAATCGGAAAATTTGTGGGTAATGAAAAAACAATTGCGAGCACTAGCAAAAGTATCAATAAAAACAACATTGTATCTTAAAAAATGTAATAATTATTTTTATATTGGTAAAGTAATACGTTTTATTGTAGGTGGATAACATTATACTTTTGAATTGCTAAAACATTGTATCTTTAAAAAGTAAATAAATTGAATTTTTTCATAATACATAAGTGACTATACCTCTGGTAGATATCGCCCGATTAAGTTCATTGTAATGTTTTTAAAATGTTTATTGATAGTTTATGTAATTAATTTATTATTTTAAAATAATTGTTTTTTTGGATTTTTTATTTGATTATATTATTTTAGAATGTATTAGTGTACTATTGAAACCAACAAGCTATCCTGTTTGGGGGAAATTATACCTTTGTATTGCAAATGTAAAAACATTGTATCTTCAAAAGTAAATAAATTGTATTTTATTTATTATAAACATAATTGACTATATCTCTGGCGGATATCGCAAAATCAAGCCCATTGTAATTTTTTTTATGTTTATTGATTGTTTATGTAATTAATTTATTATTTTAAAATAATTGTTTTTTGGGAATTTTTATTTGTTTATGTTACTTTAGAATGTATTGGTGTACTATTGAAAACCAATTTCCTATTTGGATAAAATTATACCTTTGTATTGCAAATGTAAAACATTGTATCTCCAAAAGTAAATAAATTTTATTTTATTTCGACCGGGGTAAAACATAAGTGGCTATATCTCGGGCGGATATTGACCAATCAGCCCCATTGTTTTAAAATGTGTATTGATTGTTTATTATGCAATTATTTTTTATTTATTTATCTCCCAAAAGTAAATAAAGTTTTATTTCAACAGGGGTAAGTTGAATATCACGTGATTGGGTGGGGCCAAAAGTTGTCAAGGTTATAAAGCGAAGGTCGCGAATTCGTTTCCCCATCTCGCAATTACCTAATTAGCATTTTAAATGGCTAAAAAACGAAAAAAAATAAAAAAGTGACACCAAAAGTAAATAAATTTAGTAGACATTGGGGTCACATATTTCCGCCGATATCTCGGTTCGAGCTTGTCCGATCGTGTCCAAACCTGTTGGGGTGATAGACCGAGGCTTAGGGGTGGTGGAAAGGGGTCAAGCGTCGAGGTCAAGGGTCATCTTCAAGGTCAAATTTGAGATTGAAAACAAAAATATGTTTTTACTTTTCCAAGGTCAAAAACCGGTTTTTTGAATTTTTTTTGACGTCATCATTGGTGAATGGGTCTCTCGAACAATCGAGGTATTACCACATTCCAAACAAGGGTGTGGCCACAAGGAAAAAACCAGGGGGGAACATAAGCACTGTTCAAAGCTATCGGCCGCCATCTTGGATTACATGTTTAAAGGGACTTACCATCTACTAAAGGGTTGTACCTAAAGCCACGATCACTCTAGGTCTAATATTACAAAATACGCCTTTGACAAATAAAATTTATAGAATCCCGGCCTTCAAACGGGTTTCAAGGGATAGTGTGATTGTGCTTTAGGTTTTATTGCCAATTTTCTTTTCTTCTGGGTGCCCAAACCAACATTTGTTTTCGTCTTGTATCTTGCTTTACCAAAACTACCTAAAATATCGAATTATGAACCACGAGCGGCGGTCTTGTTTGTATAACCGAATAAGAGGTGCAAACCCGAAGTAAAAATACCATTAACAACCTTTAATATCCTAGGTAGATATGACTATTTCAATCTAGCGCGCGCTCTAACGAGTAAGCGTGAGCGCATGTTTTAAAATCATGTAAAAGGAGTTTTTTTATTAAAATATCAAACCCATCAATTTTATCTTGGAAAATAACTAAGCCTCACATCTTTAAAACATTACAGCACGCACTTCAGGTAACCCGAATCGGGTGACTGTGGGTGGGGAAAAAATTTCGGTGGGTATTTCAGGGTTTTTATGGCCAATTTGTTACGCCCGGGCTTACTGGACGAAACCCAATATTTCATTTACAGACGTTGTGTATGCCCCTCCATAGAATTTTGCTGGGAGGGGCAACTAATGTTATTTCCCCCTCCAACTTTTTGGTCAGTTGAAAACTTCGAATGGCTCAAATTCTCATTTTAAAAGCATATAAAGCTTTTTTTTTATTAGGGATTGTAACGTGTGGGACAAATTCAGTCCGCTCGTCCACCTGATTAATCAGGGCGAAACATGTGTAAAGGCCACGCCAACGGGGGGTATGTGGGGACAGGGGTGGGGACACCCGTGGCGGAAGTATTCCGACCACCCGTTGGGGGATTGGTGGTGAAAAATCGAACAATAAAATACTTAAATTTTAAGTATTAAGGAACTATCAAAATTCGTAAAAGAATATTCATTCTAATTCAGTCCACGGGGACTCATGTGTGGTCTCAAGAGTGACTACTGGAACCAACATGTCCATGTGATTTTCAGTAAAATCATCTGCTCCTTCAACCTCGCTCTGATTTAGCCATTTTAAACCGTTGTCGCTTGCACACAGAAGCTCAGTAACTCGGCGTGTGACAATCCGTGAAGGTCACAGTTTGCGCGCTGGTGCAGGTTGTGCTCTGTAGACCGCACGCCGGTGCACTGCAGCTCTTGTGAGGGATGAAAATTAGATACCGCGTGTATTGCAGCATCTCTTTTTCCGATCACCACGTACACTTGGGCACTAGAGGTCATAGGGCATGCTGATGAAGGTGTGCAATGGTTGAATTACTTAATTTAACCCAGTTTTATCGCAATTTTACACTGTTTCTTGCAGAAAAAATTACGTGATATTTGCCGAAACCCCCCCTCTCCTCCACGTGAGATTGGGTGAGATTCAGCTCGATCCCCTCCTTCCCCTAAATGCCTCGCGTAATTTTTGGACGCTCCCAAAGCTTAGACATAAGAAATTACCATAAAAGAATTGGCTTCTTTAATTCGGAGCCGGCTCCTGGAGCCGGTTTAAAACACTTGGAGCTTTCACCGGAACTAAAGCCGGAGCCAACTGGAGCCGATAGGGTTTAAGTCAGAGCTGGAGCCATGCAGAGCACTACTTAGAAAAAGTATTACAAAGTCTGGAAGATAACAATATCACCCTAAACCTAGCGAAATGTCAATTCAGCCAATCAGAACTGAAATTTCCTGGTCACATCTTCAGTAGCTCAGGTGTGAGAGTAAATCCATCAAAATAATCAGCTTTGCACGAAAAAGCAGCGCCAACCACACCTGACGAAATCCGAAGTTTAATCAGCTGGGGGCTACCTATTTTGTAAGATTTATTCCTAATTTATCTGATGTAGTTGAACCTTGGCGTTATTTGACCAAGAAAACCACCCTTTGGACCTGGGGTGTTGCACAGGGCGAAGTTATTTGATATTTGAAAAATTACTTATCTAAAGAGACTCTATTGTCATACTTCGATCCCAAGAACAACACAGTTCTCTATGGCGACGCTATGGAGCTGCCTTTAAGGTAGTCACAGACCACCTACCACTATTGACATTGCTTGGAAAGCCACAGGTGAAGACTTCCGCGATGATACCTGTGACTCACACCTTGCAATCTAACTTTGGAGTATCAAACGGGCAGATTTAATACCTCGCAACATCATCCGTCTACAACATCTCAGAAATGCCTTTCTCCTGTACTGAATGTCACGTTAGAATGGTTGTTACCTATGAGGAAATTGTCCAAGAATCCACTAATGACAAAACCATCCAACACTCGATTTCCTGTATAATGAAGAACCACTGGATTACAGATCAGTCAACCGACAGATCAAAAGGGATATCATAAAGGTACTGGAACAAGTTCGACATGAACTAACGGTTGTAGACAATATCATTTTAAAGGGCCATCGAATCTAAGTACCGCCAATCCTACAACAAGTAGTAGTACGATCGTGCATTCCCTGCTTAGCAGTGACGCCTCAACACGTAAAAGAACCGCTTAATATGACACAACAACCCACCGAAACCTGGTCTCACCTTGCCGCCGACCATCTTGGACCATTTAAGAATAGTCAGTACCTCCTTCTTGTAATGGATGAGAGGTCAAGATATTCTGAGGACGAAGTTGTGTCCTCAACCTCCCTCAACGTCAACTTTAAAACGTTTTATCGTTTATTTTCCTTATTTGGTATAAAAACCGATAAGGGTTCGCCATTTAATTCGCGTGGATTTGGTGAATATCTATCTTACCCTGGAGTAACGCACCGTAAGATCACTCTTATTTGGCCCCAAGCCAACGGAAATGCAGAAATGTTTATGACCTCTTTAAAGAAATCACATCGAATCTCCGATGTCACTGGCCAGAATTGGAAAGTCCAACTACAAAAGTTTTTAAGTGACTATCGTCTCGCCCCACACCGCACTACAGGCATTCCTCCATCTGAAGTCATGTTTGGTCGCACACTTCGCCGTAAGCTTCCTTCAGTGGATAGTGTGTAACACCCACATACCAACCTTTCTGTCAAAATGTAACTCAAGTACGAGTCATCAAAGGACAAAATGAAGCAATAGCATGACAGCAATCACAATGTCAAACATCGCAGTTTTTGCGTTGGAGATAAAGTTTTAGTGAACGTTCCATGGGAAAATAAACTATCCTCCTATTTCTAGTTCCATATTACGGCAATCAATGGTTTGAAGGTTACTGCTCAACGATACGGACCGAAAATATCCCGAAACATTAGTTTTTACAAACCGGTTCTAACACCAACAACACCAAAGTCTTATTTGGGTCCAGATGTTTCAACAAGCACCTCTATTAAAGACACTCAAAACGTTCACCCACCGGAGCAACACGTGTCCCAAGTCACAAAGCCGGTTCCAGAACTTACCCATTATAATCTCCGATCTCGAACCATCAAGCCCAAATCAGAATCATAAATATCCCTGTTTTATTTGTATCAGACTTAGTTAGAAAACCCAAAATGTTTTAGTTATATAATCGGTTGTCGAGGCCGCTGCCGCGTAATCATTGACTATTAAATATATCTTTAAGTTTTCTAATTCGTACTTAATCAATCTACGAATATCATATTTAGTGTAGCTGCAATTGACATCTTACTAGTAAGAAAGGCACGAATGTGTTAATAATAATAACCCAAGGCACCACCTTAGGCCTGCATGCCACAGTTCCCTACACTAACTATTACCGTTAGTGCTTTCCTTGGTTTACGGCAAAAGCCGCGAACAGTGATGAAAATAGAAGCTGCTTGGCTAATGGTCGCTTGTTGGCACTCTTCGTTTGTTGTGAAGTCCCGGGACAATGCGCTCAATTCATCGGGGAAATGAAATTGGATTGGGAAACTTTGACCAAAGGCTTCTTGTATTTAGGCACAACGTGTTGTACGGATACCAATTTGGGGAAGTTGAAAAACAAGGCGTAGGTTAAATATGTCGCCATAGATTTGTAACATCGCTGCGTCAAATGGGACGAGCGGAACAAAGATGAAACCAAAGCGCAACGCTGCCTTTCCATGGCCAGCCACATGTGCAACATTACCGACAGGGAATTTACCATTCTAAAAAGAGGCAGCGAAGCCCAAAGGAAAAAGTGTTCGACAACATGAAAATTGATCCGAGTAAGCTACCAAATTTTGTTTTTGAAGTCTATTGCGTATATGTCTTCAAGGTCTCAATGCCCTAAGATCGACCAATTAGTCACTTAGGCGCTCAAAAGCGTAGGACTGATAAATTAGTCACTTTATATTAATGATATGCTGTAATAACAATAAACTTCGTAATATTCTTCTGGTATATTTTTTTGAAATATGGTTGGTATTTTTGATGTAATTTTTACCTAATAAAAACAATGATATCACCTTGATTTAACAGCATGAATAAAGCAAGATAATAAGATCAAATGGATAGAATCGGTGTATAAACATGTAGCTTTGACTGGACTAAAGCGATTACTTTGATGATTACAGATTAAAGAGTCATACACTGATATAACAAGTTGGCAAGCCAAATATACCTCTCCTCGGAAGAATTGTCCCTAGTGGTATTAATTTCTCGAGATAATCCTTAAAGATATATTTCCGCAATTTAGAGTTATTTGTTAAAAATGTTATCCCAGTTCTATCCCGCCCGGTATAAAATTTAATTATAATTAGAATAATTGAGACGAAACGACCAATTTTAATTTATTCAGAATATCATAAGTTAAGTAGTTACAACAGTGAGTTAGACGTACTATAACAATGCACAATTGAATTAAACCCTTTTTACAGTACAAGTTTGTCAGTTGAATATAATACAAAGCAAATTTTAATGAAAGAAATAGCTAAAGAGGGTATTATAACGACCGTTCGCATTTCGGTTTATAATTTTAACGGAATCGGGCCGATTTTAATTAGACGATAGTTTACCGAAATTTTGTTAAAAGAATATTTCCTAAGGCCGCGCGATTAATTTACGAGAATAATTTCCCGTCGCCGTTACATCGCAAATTAAGTTGTTTCGGGATTGCCAGAAATTTAATGTTGTGGGCGAGTGATTAGAATATAAAATGGCAACCAGAATTATGCAAAATTATAAATGTTTATTTTTATTCAGAACAGTCTATGGAACGTTCTAGATTTAACTTTCATCAATAACCCAACCCTTCTACGTAATTGTACAGAACTGGTACTCAAGTGTCTAAGACTAGATTTGTCTTAGTTCATCGTGATTGAAAAATAAACCAAAACACACTTACACTTAAGTAAATATCATAAATTATACTGAGTAATTTTAACTAAATTCAAACTACCTTACTATAAACTCTTGTCTTAATTAACAGCGGAGAGCTGTTCGCTACTAATATCTTCCAATCTATTTAATTACCCTCACCGGTTGAGTTGATAATTTCAAGGGTATAATTAGGTTATTCCAATTAAAAAAAACAAAACAATCAATTTTATCTTACAGCTGACTTGAGTTAGTTCACAATTACTTTAACACTTTCAGTCTTAAACACGCACTGTTCATACACTTAAGTCCGTTCGCTCACGTTCCAAACGCGAAACACAATTTAACTCTTTTCTTGACCGAAGACCGAACATACTAATTGAAACCGCAGTTACCTCATAACTTTTGACCGACACCAGGACCCCGTCCTGTAGTAGTTCGTCTGACCGCCAAGAACTAAGAAAGACTAATCTTCCAGATCGACGGCAACGGCTTTATAAACGTTTATTTCATGTTTTTTAGACCCGTCAAGATTTGACTAAAGTTCGAAAAATTGAAGAGATTATATTTTTTACCCGGTTTGATTGATAGTTCTCCACACGGTGGCGCTATATTATTACTTTTATATAGTTTCCGCGGCAGTTTTGAATAATTATCCTTTTTCTAAGCGTTATTAAAAGGTAAAAAACCCGCCTTATCATAATGGTTTCTTTACTTTTTATATGCCTAAAGGAAGTCAATGGCTTGGCGGTAAACTATCTGCATTGTAACGTTGCGACCCGAGTTCAATTCCTGAACACGATCAAATAAAATAACATTATCAGATATTTAATTAAATATAATATTAATATAATTTATAAATATAATATTAATATAATTTATAAATATAATATTAATATGATTTATAAATATAATATTAATATAATTTATAAATATAATATTAATATGATTTATAAATATAATATTAATATAATTTATAAATATAATATTAACATGATTTATAAATATAATATTAATATAATTTATAAATATAATATTAATATAATTTATAAATATAATATTAATATAATTTATAAATATTTAATTAAATATAAGATTAATATAATTTATAAATATTTAATTAAATATAAGATTAATATAATTTATAAATATTTAATTAAATATAAGATTAATATAATTTATAAATATTTAATTAAATATAAGATTAATATAATTTATAAATATTTAATTAAATATAAGATTAATATAATTTATAAATACTTAATTAAATATAAGATTAATATAATTTATAAATATTTAAAATGATGTAGAATAAATTATAGTACCTAACGTTATAACTTTGTAAATGACATTCGCCAAAGCTGTTTTTTAGAAAAACACCGCAACTTAACAAGCGTTGGTGGCTGAGTGGTTAGAGTAAATCTCTTGCACAAGGCAGACCCGGGTTCGATTCCCGGCCGGCGCCAATAAATCGCAAATTGATACTAAGACGAATACCGTGTACAATTGGTGGAAACCCTGCCATTGGACGTTGAGACTCGGTCCGTCATTAAGAAAAAGTTGGAGAGAAAACGCCCATACAAACACAACCGACTCAACATCCACAACCATCATAACACAAACTCAACACTCACAACCGTCATATCACAAACACAACAGTCACAACACGAACTCAACATTTACGACCTACAACTTAACAATAACGAAATGTCCGGTGAGCGTTGACGAAAAAAGACTAACAAAACCAAACCCAACCGCAAGTCAATCCGTTAACGCTCACCGTCACACGGTGGTTTTGCCAACCCTTCGAGAAACTGCGAACGCAGAAATTTCGAGAAATTGCGATCGCAATGATTAACCTTTGCACGAATAATGCGAACGGACAGATTCACAGACGGACAGACACGGTGATTGTATAACCCCTCCTACGGGACTTTGTCCCCTCGGAGAGGTAAAAATGATCTATAAAAATTACCGAAATTATCTGGAAAACCCTGATGGCGGAAAACCCAGCTGCATATTTTACAGAAGAATCTGTCCGTTGGTACCCCAGAAGCTTTCTTGGAATTCTACAATGGACGCTTCAATAAAAGATACTCGGTTTCTACTCCCCTCTCCAAATTCTTCTGGGAAGGAGCTATTTCCGGTCGGTCGGTTAAACGGTTAGAATGGCTAGCCACAAAGTCATATTTAAGCCAATTGGAGACGCGTTTTTGCCCTCATGAGAATTTTGCGTCAGATAAGTAACGCGTCGGCTCACGTGTATAAGGAACATACTAATGTTTATTTTCGATAATATATTTTAAGGTAACATACATAATGTTTTTAAAACTAAGTATAAGAAGATAATATTATTATTATTATCATCCTCTTATGGTATAAATAATTAAAATTATATGCAATATTTTTATAATACCAGGCAATTTTAAGGCTTCTCATGGAGGCAGAGCTATTTCATTTCGTATAAAATTATCTTTTGGAAAAAGATGAAAACTGTTAAGGCTTAGCAAAAAACTGATGTTACGTTCGAGCACGGCCCCCTGCACGTGCTCGCTCTGCGTGCGCTCTGCTCGCGACGCGCGGAGCGAGCACGTGCAGGGGGCCGTGGTTCGAGAAAGTTTCCAGCTTTCTATTCACCAAGCACTATATAAATAATAACTTATGAGTCCTGGCTGTCGGAAATATTACTTCTTGGAAATTTCTGGGAAGATGTTTTATTTAAGCGCCTATTGTCATCTGTGTTTCTAATGTGTTTTTTATAGAAATTATTATAAATTTTAAAGTTTCGTCCTGCATTACAAACAAGTAATATTTAAAGAAACATCTGTACATTTTACTGTTTGTCACTCAGAGACAAAACTATCGAAATTACAGCAGTTGTCTGGCAGCACATGATTTCAGTAAGATTTACACGTAATACATTCGATCAAAGTGTGTATACAAATTTTTATTGTTGTTAATTTTCCGGAAAAATAAAATGCGGAAAATTTTCCAAAACATTTTAAGGAAAATTTTCCGCAGATCGGAAAAATACAAATTGAAACATAAATTACTTTTCAAAGGTTTTTAATATTTTTGACTTTTTATCGATATAAAATGACTAATATCAGTAAACATACTACAAAACATTAATAGTGTTACATTGTTATTCAGTTTAAACTAGTCGTTTAGTTTTACTTTTAGATTCGATAAAATGAGGCGAAAATTCCGCTTTATTTCAATTTGCAAACAATATATTAGACTTATCATGGAAAGGAAACTTTTTCTAATTTTTTTCGGAAAATTTTCCGACTTACAACATTACACGTTTTATATATACTTTGCTCGAACATTATGAAACTATATGGCAATACACCATTTTTTAAGGTCTTTACTCAGTAGTAAAAATGTATGGTAGGCCAGCTCTAACTCCGACCATAATTTAAGAAACTGCGCGTATGGTTTCATATTCCTATAATCCATGCACAGATTTATAGGAATATGAAACCATACGCGCAGTTTAAAGTGTTTAGCTCATAGACAAACCCACTCACATAGAGTGGAAGGCCCCATGGAAATTACCGGCATCTGCCGCCGTAGAAAGAGCCTTTAAATCTGGTGGACACATCCCAACCCCCAGACGTAACCGACTAAATGAAAACATGTTCGAAACAATGCTAATGTTAAAATATTCTGTATCCTAAAAGTATATAAATCCAAGGTACTATGTTTAGGTAATAAAACGTGAATTTTCAATACTTTTACATAGGTCTACGTACCCGTATGGTAATTTTCGCGTCACACTTACTTTATCAAGCATTGTACTGTTTTATATATAAATAAACGATAAACCATCTACGTTTAGAGCAATTTCCTTGCCTTTAAACTGAAGGTATTCGCGTAGGATTATGTACCAAGCGCAGATACAGTATATTTCAAGAAAATTGCGCTTTTCAACTACTTGTTGTTATTCAAAATAAGAAAATGGCTGATAGGATCTGAGACGACCGCGAGCCCGGCCAGGCTAGTTAGGTTACAAAAATAACGGTGACCACTCAGGCTTAATAGAAGTATATTAGACTATATTAAGCCAAAACCAGATGCGAGAGGGTGGTGATAGCGGAACCACCACCGAAGGAATAAATCTGCGGTGCCACAGATACCTCTAAAGGTATAAGTTCGGAGAGTTGGCAGCATGAGGGAGACGATAAGTGGAAATCAGTGTAAAGTGGGCCATCGTTGAATAGATCTTGGACGTCGTTTGGCACCTGATCAAGAGTGCAAAGTGGTTTCGGGCGGCGGCCATATGCGTGTAACAGTGCGCCGCTGGCGAGACGGCGACAGTGGAAGCGAGTATTCCGTTGAGCGTGGGAGGCGAAGTGCGCTATTCAACTATCTTGGTAATTACATTTAATGACGTTAAAGATACCCATCGTACACAATCGGTGACGAAGAATCTGTATCTATATTTTAGCTTTAATATAGCTATAATTCCTTTTATCTTTAGATACCTCTAAAACCACTGTCTTATTATAAGATGTTCTTCGTTGAAAGGTCTTCAAGGTTATACCGGTTTCAATGTGTAATGGTAAGTTTCTACCCAGATATATTTATTAATGTAACCAATTTAAAAACTACGGATGAAATAAAATAATTTTTGAATTTTTAAAACCTATATATCTTTTATCTTGTAACAAACCAATTCCTCCTCTCGCAGAATCCCCCTTTCCGACAATAGTAGCCTCGCGCGCGAACGAGGATATCGAGCCCGTTGCTCCTATAACCCTTCGACGCGACGGTCGACTCGCCTTCGAGAAAAAACGCTCGCGGCTATAGAACAGTAGCCACTATATGTATAAATCGCTTAAATATTGTTTCGTCCCAAAGTTTTACCATTATACTGTCAGACTTGTAAAAATCCCCGAAGAAGGAGGAACAGTTCCTCCGAAACGTTGGATTTTTTAAATAAATAAATTGTGAATTTTAAAACCGTTTTAAGTCTCTTTTCACTTAGTTTTTCACAATGTGCTTCTCTTCACTTCTATTGTATCTAGTACCTAAATCGCCAATCGCCAATAAGTCTTAATGTAAAAGGTCATAGATAATTGATCCTAACAATCATTTTTATTTCAATATTTTTCAAAATCCTGATAAGATTGGCACTCTACAAGTAACGTCTCCCGGCGCAATTGATTCGACCATCACGACAGCGGATCGACTCGACATAGACTTTGTCCCGCAGTGTAAAAAATATATTCGTGATAGATTACTTTTGATAGGTATTTTTGGTAAAGCAAGATAAAAGACGAAAACCAATATTTGTTTGGGCATTACTACAGCATTCGGAATAAAATAAGTCCACCAATAAAACTCGAGGCACGATCACACATTATAGCTTGATATCAAATATAATGGCGAAATTCTATTACAGTTAAGGATCAAAAACGTATTCTGCGTTCTTAGATAGAAACTGATTACCCTCTTTGGTAATGCGAAATCTGTAATCAGTTAAGTAATCACTTTAGTACAGTCAAACAATTGATTTTATTATATACGAATTACATAAAAAAAACCCTACCCCAAAAACCATGGACTCAATTACACCATAAGAATATTACGAAGTATATTGCTATATCTCTGATTACTGCAAATCATTTAAATACAATATAAAGTGACGAGGCCTTTCAGGGCTTGAAGCCATGTCCGCAACAGCCTTGGCAGACAAAATTTCGTAGCTGGCTCATACTAATTTTGCTTTCATCTCCTTTGCTCATCTTATACAGGTCATGTTTTTTCAAGTTGCAGATGTCACAGTTCATGGTGGGGCAGTGTTCCGATTTGCTCTCGTTGTATTTCCACCATTTGACGCACTTATCTTGCAATTTTTTACTGATCAAGCGTTTCTGAAGTGCACTGTTAACTTCCGCCAATGTGTGACCCGTGCAGCACACTTTGCATAAATGCAAAAGGATTTCATACATGGTTGACCATTTAAAAGCGGCATTTCCATCGCATTGAGCGCATTGGTGTTTGACGTTTTCGCAAACGAAAATGGGCAGAGCAGCTAGCGCCACCATCAGACAAGCTCCTTTGGCGTTCATCTTAGTTCGAGGCTGCTGCAACAGAAAATAAAAGTTGTATTAACACGAAGGTTAAGGCCTATTGAAACGAGAGGACATTTTTGGGGAACTTAGGGAAGCGTATTATTCTATTAGAATTCGCAAAACATAATACGCTTTTCGTTCACACGCTCCAAAATGGGGTTGCAGTTCTTTTAATTTTGAAAACGCAGTACGCGGGACCGCTAAGGGCGGGGGAAAGGGAAATTAATAAGTTACTATAAACTAATTAAGTGCAAATTATATTATTTGTCCTTTTTGCCGACCACAACGTCTGCGCTCGCGGAGCTATTTGGAACCAAATAGCGGATGCGTTGGACGACATTCGTTTGGCCAACTACAGACGTCTATGGTTCCATCATGACGGTGCCCCACCACCTCAAGCTCGCGCTTTTGCAGATTATCTTCACACCAAGTTCCCTCGAACGCCGCAAAACGATCTATTTAATTCAAATAATTTTTTCCGTCAATTTATGTAAATTTAGAAAATAGCTGTTAAGAAAATTGACATTCAAAACCACGCTAGTAATTGAGTTTAAGTAGGATACTTGAAATTTTGATACATTTTAAAATAACGTTTATGCTAGTGACCTACAACCTAACTTAACTTTTTCCCCCGAAACTATAGTACGAAATTATTTCCAAAAGTCAAAATTTACCGGAAACAAATTCAGTCAGTAAAAGTTATTTTACAAATCAATTAAACAAAACAATTAGTTAAATGGCGTAATTTTACGAACAAAAAGGGAAAGATAACAAGCACTCTGACTTGTTTTAAACATGGTGGGAGAAAGGTTGATCCACCAGAAATAAGGAAATGCATACTCCCTTTAAGAGTCGAGTTGGTTATGTTACGACGTAAGCTTCGTCTACTGAATTATTATTATCATCTCACAATAACGAAAGTTTTCAACCTCGAGGTAGTTTTGGCGCCTTCTTCCTATATTTATCTTCTCTATTTTTGGAATTTTTAGTGAACTGATGATATTGAGAATACGAACAAAATATTTAATTACGAGCACTTTCGAAGTCTAATTTTACCAATAATTTTTCCATTCTTTGTACGTATTAGTTGAGACGCAATTGGTAGATTTCAAAATCACCCAATTTGGGCCGAAATACCAACTAGGCACGTAAGCGAAGCAATCTATCAGGAATATAGTTTTTACACTGCAGGATAAAGTCTATGTTATAATAATTATAATAAAGTTAATTGAACAGGAAAAGCAAGCTTACACTAATTGCGCCCTGCTTTAGTAGGGAATGGAGATAATATTAAATACCATGAAAGTTACACACAAATAAGAAATAAATAACGGCAATGACAAAGGAATGGGGATGGATATGGCATAAGATACAGTTAGGAAAAGTAAAATATATATAATTTTTTTAGTTTTATACAACTATATACATCAAAGATAGTTACCACCCGTAAAACTTGTCAAGCCGACTCTTAAAGGCAGAACTAGAGGATTTAATCTTAATTGGGGAAGGGAGGGCATTCCATGAGTTTACTACTCGCTGTGTGAAGAACACGGCGTGAGGTACAAGCATTACGCTCCTTACATATCGTAGGAGCTTTCCTGCCCGTTCAGCGAGTGGTAAAGAAGGTGGCCGGGACGTCATAAAACTCATAAATTAGTTTGAAGGCCTCAACCAAATCATTTCGCAGATGCCAATCCGAAAGGGACAAAAGAAAGACCAAGGCGCTCAAGTCGTTCAGGGTAAGACAGAGAACGAACGCCAGAGACCATCTTGGTGGCCTTATTTGCACTCTCTCAATATCCTTTACCAGGTGAGGGCACCAAATACTCGAACAATAATCGAGATGCAGACGTACATAAGATTGATATAACACCTTAAAGGATTTGATAGAGAAATGGGAAAACGAATGTTTTAAAACATACAGGATTTAGTTGGTTCGCAGTTGGTAGATTTCAAAATCACCCAATTCGGGGCGAGATACCGACTAGACACGTCAGCGAAGTCAAACTTACCCGTGGAATCTCCTTTCTTGTGCGTTTGATGAGTGTTGGCAAGCGATGGTTTCGCTATAATGACTTTGGATCCTAGTCTTCTAGAACGTTCGTCAGTTAGTTATCTCAGAGATAGAGGTACGCGAGCACGCACTATGGCAATTAATTTAATTGCGAATAATAATTCAATTTTATGCAACCATCCCACCACGACAATTATTGCACAGCCACGTGTGCGTAGTACGCGTGATATCTATTTGCTACGTATACCTGTTCAATGCCACGCACTTCCAAAGTTAGGTTAGAGGATTTAATGGCATCATATCAATGTCTCCGTTAGACATAAAAAAGCGTTGAGAAAAGGTTAAATATTGACCTAGAAAACAAAGGAACGGTGCCAGTAATAAACGGAACACCACTCTGAAAAAATTACCCTTCGCATTTAATATTCCAATCAGGAGCAGATTTCAGTAGCGATTTTACTCGCCACGCTAGTAGAGTGTCTTGAATAGCCAGACTTCCTTCGATATACTTCAGTGATGAGGGCTTTTCATGAAAATGTTAAAAGTTTTGTGAGCAGTCGAAACGTACATAGCGCGCTCTCGATACCTCGCAGATAAATTAATTTTAACAGTACTTCCAACTTCCACTATGGCAAATTTGGGTCGGGTTGATGTCGCCAAATATATTGAAACGGCGAGGTTGGCCAAAGTAGAGGGAAAGTAAGGGCGAGGCTCCGAACCCGGGTTCGGGTTTGGGTTCGGGATCGAAATCCGGGATTTAAGGGATGAAATGGGGGTAAAATCGTCAAAAAGTCAATGTATTTCTGATATTTCTCGCGACGATTTGTTTTTTCGTATATCAACATATTGTGTCCAGGCCAACTTGTTCATTTATCTACGCTTATCTCGAAAGATACTTGAACGTATATCTTATCAAGTTTTATCGTACGGAATAAGTTGAAATGATGTAAAAATTGATAACCTAGGCGACGCGTGCGCAGATTACCCCGGGGGACGCGGTTAATTTGAATTTAAGAGTGTTTTGACGTCATGGAATATTCGTTGTTAAAGTAGAATGGAAATATTTTTAAACTTCATTTTAATATCATTGTAGTACTTAAATATGCTTGACACTTGAACCATATCTCACGAGTATTTCTTAAAACGAATATCTCGATCGCGTTTTATCGTACG
The DNA here is from genome assembly GCF_980474605.1 of Leiobunum rupestre. Lineage (NCBI taxonomy): Eukaryota > Metazoa > Arthropoda > Arachnida > Opiliones > Sclerosomatidae > Leiobunum > Leiobunum rupestre. Next base: position 52,673,080 of record NC_143385.1, on the reverse strand, counting down.
AAATAAGTGGAAATTATGTAAGTTGTATGATTAATAACCTAGGCAGCAAGATAGCGCGCGCGTGCGCGGATTACCTGGGAGGCGCGGATTGCCCGGGCGCGCAGTTAATTTGAATTTAAAACATGGATTCCCTCTCCGAAATAATTCATGTACCCAAAATTGGACCGCAAGTTTTTTTCTTTTAGGGGAATCTCTATGGGAGTTTAACATTACAATAAAGCTAATAGGTCCAGTTTGGGGTACTTTTGGTCCGAAATGGGGTACATAGGGCCGAAAATGGTGACTTTGGTCGTTTTAAGGGTACTTTTGGTCTATTTTGGTCCATTTTTGGGTACATCAGAAAAGCAGTTGGAAAAACGAAGAGCCTTATTTTTTATTGCTATAATTTATTTATCCCTTCCGTAGGTATAAAATAAGATAAAAACCACTTACCTATATTTTAATTACGGTAAATTAAAAATACTTAATTAGTGTACTAAGTTACGTTTAAAAGAACCTTTTGTAACAATTCCAATATGTAAATATAGGTATAAGGATTGAAAAAATACTTAAAGTGGTTTTACTGATAAACTCTAAAGGAATTTAACTTTAAAGGGTATCTTATTGTTTTTTAATTTTATTCAAGTTGAAAACGTATTAAGAGTCCTTCAAAGTACTATAAAAGGATTTTATTTACGAACTTAATTCATATTTTCTTCAAACTTTCAATTCGCTTTTATTACTATTTAAATACGGTAAAATATAATTCTTATACACAAATATAGTCAGAAAGATACTATAAAACACTAAAATTAAAATTAAATTAAATTTGTGTGGATAAGATTTGTAAATATCATTTTGAAACTAATAACTTTCACGCTTTATTTAAGTCAAGCCAATAAAAACAATTACCTATATTTTAAATACGGTAAAATATAAATACATTTCCGATATGTAAATAGGTAGAATAACACTATGAAAAGTTCCTTTTTCTTCTTTTAATACGACAACACACAACTCTGATACGCAAATATATAAAGAAAATATAAAAACAAATTTACTCTACGTTCGATACGTTAAAATACATTTCCGATACACAAATATAGATAAAGAAATACTATAAAATGTAAAAAGGTAGAAAAATACTACACATTAACCATTATGAATTTAAGCTTACAACATCCTTCACGTATAGAGCATAACATATATGTTCAGAGTTAACTTGTTTCCTCGTTATCTTTATCGCATGTGTTTTAAATAGCGTATGGAATAAGTTAAGATTGTACTGAAATGGTGCCCCATTTCACATTTCAGACGTCGACGGAGGCTCGGGGCACCATCAGGGCGAGGGCGCGGACGCTGGGGCACGGGCGCCACCCGCGTCTCAATGTCTGACTATCATCTCGCAGTTCCATACTGGGCTATTTGACCATCAAAATGACCAAATACACGTATATTTGAACATTTCCTTGACTACATGACTGAAAAATTGTTTAAAGCTCCATCTACTTGGTTACAAAATTTGTTAAATACTTGGCTTTAAGGCCATCTAAATTAAAGTTAGAAGAAGCTAGACAAAGAGAAATTGTTCTGAAAAATAAAATTAAAGATATAAAAACTAACCAATAGTATTTCGAATACCAAATAATTCGACGTATTTGTTTTTGAAATAACTAAATAGTTTGCATATTTGTCAAAAAAAAACTAAAAAAGTAATTGAAATTACTATTAATTTTACTTGCAATAGTAAAATACTAAACCAAATGTTTAATTTATATTTTATTTTATTTAATAAATTTAAACTATAATACTAAACTTTTTCAAAAAAAACTTTTACAAACAAAATTTAAAATACACATTTTTAAAATTTAACTACACCAGCTCCAAGTCAGCTAGCGACTTTTTTTTTAAGTAACTACTAACTACAATTAAAATCAAAGGATCTGCTATATTTTTCATGTTTTGCAAACAATTCATTAAAATCTCGAGTTTTTAAATATATGTAAAACACGAAGGAGCAGATCTTTTATCACAAATTTTCAAAAATTATATTTAATTTAGTTTATAATAATATAGGGAACTCAAAAATTAAAAAACTAAAAATCAAAAAAAATTACTTACTTCAACCTTTCTCCCAGTTATTAGTTTCGTTTTAAACTTGGTTTACGTTTTAGTTTTACTTGGCTATTCTAGAAAATTCCAAAATTCCTTTAGAGTTTATCAGTAAAACCACTTACTTTAAGTATTTTTTTTAATTAGTTCGGTCTAATAGTAGATTACGCACCTATAATCCATGATGTTTTCATTTAAATTCAAATTATAACGAATTGAAAGTTTGAAGATAATATTAATTTAGTTTGTAAATGAAATCCTTTTATAGTACTCTGAAGGGCTCTTAATACGTTTTGAACTTCCAAAATAATTTAATGTACTAAGTTACGTTTAAAAGAACCTTTTGTAACAATCCAATATATATATATATATGTATATATAAAAAACCGTGATAAATAGTAAAACCCACTTATTTTTCAATAAATACATTTCAGATACACAAATTAATTAAATAAAAGTATTTAAATAAGAATTGCTTCACTAAATTATGCATTTGTACTTTAAATAATACCTGATTTTGAAATTATATTAAAATAATTATATTGTTTAACTTCTTTCATTTTTAAAAATGTAATTGCTTGACTTAAATAAAGCGTGAAAATTATTAGTTTCAAATGATATTTACAAATCTTATCAACTCTAAAGTCTGTTTGTTTTATTTAAAAAATAGGCTTGTTCACTTTCGATTATTTAAACATTTAACAATTTTTATTTAACTATTGGTTATTTAAATAAATACCACTTTTATTCAAATAAATGCTTGGTTGGGTAAAAAACACAATTAAATAAGTTAAAATGATATTCTTTTTACCAACGTTTTTTAAATTAATCGGAAAATTTGTGGATAAAAATTAATCGACTGCCGAACACTAGAAGCAATTCTAATTTAAATGCTTATATTTAAATAGGAAAAAATGAACGATTCGATCGGAGGCATATCATTAATTTAACGTATTGAACGTAGAGTAAGAGGCTTTTGTAGTAATTACTACCTATATTTGCATTTCAGAAATCTATTTTAACATATTGAACGCCAAGAAAAGAGGCTTTTGTAGTATTTACTACCTATATTTGCATTTCAGAAATCTATTTTAACATATTGAACGTCAAAAAAAGAGGCTTTTGTAGTATTTACTACCTATATTTACATATTGGAATGTAATTTAACGTATTGAAGGTAGAGTATAAAGATTTTGTAGTATTTACTACGTACATTTGCATTTCAGAAATCTTTTTTAACATATTGAACGCCAAGAAAAGAGGCTTTTGTAGTATTTTTCCTCCTATATTTACATATTGGAATGTAATTTAACGTATTGAAGGTAAAGTATAGAGATTTTGTAGTATTTTACTACCTATATTGGCATTTCGGAAGTATATTTTAACGTGTTGAATGTAGAGTATAGAGAGTGTTGTAGTATTTTTCTTCCTACGTGACTACACCGGAAACGTCTCTTGTGTTATTCGCTTTAGTAATCAAGCCGACTCTGAACATATGTTTTACTCTTTATTCTACGAGGTTTAAACATACACCATTTCAGTACAATCTTAACTTATTCCATACGCTATTTAAAACACATGCGATAAAGATAACGAGGAAACAAGTTAACTCTGAACATATATGTTATGCTCTATACGTGAAGGATGTTGTAAGCTTAAATTCATAATGGTTAATGTGTAGTATTTTTCTACCTTTTTACATTTTATAGTATTTCTTTATCTATATTTGTGTATCGGAAATGTATTTTAACGTATCGAACGTAGAGTAAATTTGTTTTTATATTTTCTTTATATTTTTGCGTATCAGAGTTGTGTGTTGTCGTATTAAAAGAAGAAAAAGGAACTTTTCATAGTGTTATTCTACCTATTTACATATCGGAAATGTATTTATATTTTACCGTATTTAAAATATAGGTAATTGTTTTTATTGGCTTTACTTAAATAAAGCGTGAAAGTTATTAGTTTCAAAATGATATTTACAAATCTTATCCACACAAATTTAATTTAATTTTAATTTTAGTGTTTTATAGTATCTTTCTGACTTTATTTGTGTATAAGAATTATATTTTACCGTATTTAAATAGTAATAAAAGCGAATTGAAAGTTTGAAGAAAATATGAATTAAGTTCGTAAATAAAATCCTTTTATAGTACTTTGAAGGACTCTTAATACGTTTTCAACTTGAATAAAATTAAAAAACAATAATCTAAGATACCCTTTAAAGTTAAATTCCTTTAGAGTTTATCAGTAAAACCACTTTAAGTATTTTTTCAATCCTTATACCTATATTTACATATTGGAATTGTTACAAAAAGTTCTTTTAAACGTAACTTAGTACACTAATTAAGTATTTTTAATTTATCGTAATTAAAATAAAGGTAAGTGGTTTTTATCTTATTTTATACCTACGGAAGGGATAAATAAATTATAGCAAATTTTTGGAGTTTGGAGATGGGTGGGAAAAAAAAATAAGGCTCTTCGTTTTTCCAACTGCTTTTCTGATGTACCCAAAAATGGACCAAAATAGACCAAAAGTACCCTTAAAACGACCAAAGTCACCATTTCATTTTCGGCCCTATGTACCCCATTTCGGACCAAAAGTACCCCAAACTGGACCTATTAGCTTTATTGTAATGTTAAACTCCCATAGAGATTCCCCTAAAAGAAAAAAAAACTTGCGGTCCAATTTTGGGTACATGAATTATTTCGGAGAGGGAATCCATGTTTTAAATTCAAATTAACCGCGCGCCCGGGCAATCCGCGCCTCCCAGGTAATCCGCGCACGCGCGCGCTATCTTCCTGCCTAGGTTATTAATCATACAACTTACATAATTTCCACTTATTTCGTACGATAAAACGCGATCGAGATATTCGTTTTAAGAAATACTCGTGAGATTGGTTCAAGTGTCAAGCATATTTAAGTACTACAATGATATTAAAATGAAGTTTAAAAATATTTCCATTCTGCTTTAACAACGAATATTCCATGACGTCAAAACACTCTTAAATTCAAATTAACCGCGTCCCCCGGGGTAATCTGCGCACGCGTCGCCTCGGTTATCAATTTTTACATCATTTCCACTTATTCCGTACGATAAAACTTGATAAGATATACGTTCAAGTATCTTTCGAGATAAGCGTAGATAAATGAACAAGTTGGCCTGGACACAATATGTTGATATACGAAAAAACAAATCGTCGCGAGAAATATAAGAAATACATTGACTTTTTGACGATTTTACCCCCATTTCATTCCTTAAATCCCGGATTTCGATCCCGAACCCAAACCCGAACCCGGGTTCGGAGCCTCGCCCTTACTTTCTCTCTACTGGCCAAAAGGTTTTGTCTCTTGAAATGTCCTAGGCCATGAGAGCTTTTAGCCTAAACTAGTCCCGACCGCATATACGTCACAAACAAATGCGCTATTAAATTTAACATCGAAATTAAAGTTTATATTTCGAGTACTGAAATCACAACCTGATAGGGGTGCGCGAGTACTCGAACATCATCGATTACCCGGCATTTTTTGAGTATTGGAAAATACTCGTCGATTATCGAGTACCAAAAAAATGCATAGTCGGGTACTCGATTACTCGAATAAGCTACTCAAAGTTCAAAGAGGGGTTTTGGCAACTTTTCGTGGTGGCAATAATAAACGGTACCTACAAGACGTACAAACAACCAATGCACAGCCCTACAATCTGACACTTCCGCAGTTTGAAACCAGGTGATAAATACTTCCTATAAATATGTATATAAATTAAAGGCATATGAATTAACTTTGACGTCACTGCTGTCAGAGACTGGTGTATACGGTTATGCGATGTGACAATTTAATTGCGAAAAATAAATGATCTTTATTCCACCATCCCACCACAAAGATTGGCGTACAACTACACATGTACAGCACGTGTGTCATCAATTTGCAGCGTATCAATGTCATCTTCTTTGAAAATTGGTTTAGATGATTACGTGGCGATCTATCATAGTCTCTATAACCTATCACGAAACTCAGAGCAGAGTTTAAATAATAAACTAAGAGATAAAGAAACGCGGGTGGTAAAAAACTGAAAATATCTAAATGAATTGCATTAGATAAAAATATTTATATGAAACTAAATGTAGAAGAATCACTCTTAACTGGAGCTGAAATAATAATACGCTTAAACAGGCAGCGCCCTACAACCAGAGTTATGTTTTCCAATATCAAATTAATAGATTTTCCTTCTCCGCTTGGGAGAGTGAGACGTTTCTGGTGGAAAACATTTAATAAATTATTTCTTAGTAATACACAACGTGACTTTAATTAGACGTCATTTTACAAGAATGCACTTCATTTAAACCAGCTGAACCCTGGCGACCACTTTTGTGAAATACAAAAGGTCGCTCAAAACCAAATTGTTACATCAGAAACCAAAACGGAGGTTATTTAAGTGGCTTTTGGAAACAGAATTGAGCAAATGATTCTGAAATATATTCTTAAAGTAGAGAAATCGCGTGACCGACCGATCTGAGGGATTGTGTGAACGCAAATGTCCGAGGCTCAGTGTCTAGCAGACATGAATCTCTCTATCTCGCGAACAACAAGTACGCGTATCTGCAAAGATATTCCATGTCCAAAGTTAGCTTCAAATGGAAGAGTTTATCGAGGTTCATGATTTAAGCTCAATCTTAGTAGAATTTAAAACCTAGTTAAGTCGTTGAAATGCAGTTTTGATCAATACTGAGCGAAATTTAACTGAAAAACTGGTTTCACGCGATAGTGGGTTAGTATAAATTGCTTTAGTGTGAAATTTATTCAGGAGATGCCTAAAATGTCGACAGAGTTCAAAAGGCTTTTTTTGTCTCGTGGTCCGTGACGTGGTATAGTGCCATGTCGGCTGTTTCAAGGTGGAGCTTAGCTACGGCGCTACAAGCGAGTAGCTCATTATAATCGACAAAAACATGTATTAAATTGCTAATTGATAATTTAGGAATGTGACATAGAATATTTAAATGACCCCTGTACCCTCATTCGACCTTGGCCAGTCGGTTTTGTGCGGCGGACGAAAATGATGTACCGGTTGCTACTTTACCTTAGAACCACGGCGGAGTGGTTAGCACTTTCGCCTCGCAGCAAGAGGAGCCGGGTTCGATCCCAGCTTGTGGCACTGGGTGAAAACTTGGAACTACTCCTTCTACGTTGAGTTTGCAAGTTCTCTCCCCACTGGTTTAAGGGGTTTTCTCCCGAGATCTTCGGTTTCCCCTTCCATAAAAACTTGTTGAGGTTAACGGTAATAGTTAGTGTAGGGAGCTGTTGGCTCGAACGCGTGGCATGCAGGGCTTGCCACCACCCTCCTACGCATTGTAACCCGGCCACCTGAATTAATGGCTTCAAAAGTCACTTGACGACTTAGGCCTAAGGTGGTGCCTTGGGTATTAGCCTAGCTGATTTCACGGAAAATTAGAACCTTTTCCGAGGAGAGGTATATTTTGACTTGCTAACTTGTTGTATTTGCCTTACGTGTATAGGAATTGAAGTAATGTATAATCCTGAAAAAGGATTAAATCAAGTCGAATTTAATTAGTTTTAGTGTTAGTTACAAGAAAAAATATTTTAATAGATTGCTAGATGGACAAAAAGTGAATTTCCGAATATCTTCCTAATGCACGATTTTGTACCATTTTTTTTTTCACGGGTAGGGGTGTACAAAACGTTTAAACATAAAGTTGTAGGGCATATTCTAAGACCTTCGAAAACTTTCTTTTGAGGGAAATGACCTATTTTTTCACATACAATGTTAGTTCTGGGGGAAAACAAGTTGGTTTTACATAAAATCACCGTTCGCTGAGTAGGCTTCAAAAGGCCGTATTTTTAATAAATTAAAATCGCAGTACAAAAAGGCGCTCTTTTGAACCATGTTTTGTTTTACATTACATCGATCGTTGGTGGCTTCGTTACTTTCGATATGAGTTACATAATCACTAATAACTATGCCATAAAATAATTATCTTTAATGAAACCTTGTTCGCGGGATATGTCGTAAATTACGTCACTTTCCAGTTCCGTGACGAAAAATGCGTCATCACCTCTACTGAATAATTAGAAACGGAAGTGAGTTCGAACTTTAGGAATCTATAGTTGGGATCACGTGATTTCGTTTCCATGGTGACCTTTAATAGCGCAAGGATTATATGAATTTGTTCATTTTTGGGTCCGCTTATTGTAAGTTCCAAATTGGGATTCCTAATTTTTAGTACTAAGGGCAAAAATGAGATAACGTATTTCAATAAATCATTTATAATTAATTTTCAAATAATGAAATATTCCATTTTTGAAAACGTGAATTTAAAAAAGATTTTAATGAAATATTTACGAAGTTTGAAAATTTTGTTATTTTAAATAAATTTTATTAACTTGTCACCGATTGTTTTCATCCTAATTCAAAATTTTGATCCTTTTGACAACGCGTTTTTTGCATCTTTTTTGAGGACGGGCCCAAATGCAAAAATTCTGAAAAGGGTGATAAATTTTGCGAGGCTGGAGGTTAGAATCTCTGCACTCTTATATTCTTGAAAACCATAATTATCGAAGTTGCTGGTAGTAGAAGGGTTCCGAAGTGATATTTAACAGGTGGTAAATAATGGTAATAACTTAATGGTATAAAATGGGAAAAGTGGTAAATAATATATTTTTATGAATTATATACAGTATAATATTGAAAACCTAAACAAACATTTATGGAAATAAAACAGACTCGTAGAGTGAGATCTTCACATGTTATGTACCATATAAACCATTATTTACCTATTTATCGTTATTTAACTCTATTTACAGTTATTTACCATTATTAGAAAAAAGTTGTATTTTTTTAACGCTGACAAGTGAGTATATAGAACGCAATTCCGACACTAATGAACCTGCATGACACGCGAAAGTTGGAGCATTGGACTCAATCGACATACAAGTACTTCAAGTTTCACCATCATTGTAGATAGAATACCATTCGAGATGAGACTGGAATTCAATTGCAAACATGATATACACCATTCCTCGAAAGTTGAAAATTGGTTGCCGTACCTGAGAATTGAAATGGAAGATATTCAAACAGAAATAATCAGTCACAACCACAGGCCAAGTACGTTATCTTTCCAGAGTGAAACACCAGAAAAAAAGCCAAACCTCTATAGCAGCGTTGCCACGTCTTGATAATGAAATTATCGTACCAAGGCCAAAAAGATTTCGATTTCAGAACAAACGATTTTCGTACCCCTGAATTTTGCACTCATACTTACAACTATGGCCAAGTTCCTATTTTCTTATATTCAAAATATTAAAAGACTCTTTTAAAGGTTAAGACTTTAACAAACTTTAGCTGTTGGTGTCCGTCGTCAATCTGTATTTTCCCGCTGCAATCATTGAGCTGACGCAGAATCTCTCCGCTAAGCCTGTTAAAAAGATACAAAACAAGTGTGTTTGTTTTTGTTCATTAATGCTTTCTTATTTGTATTTAAAAACTTTGCGTTCTTGAAATCAAATTAACTGAATTATTGATTAACTATAACTGTATTGTAAACATCAACCATTCTTTATTCCTTGTAAGGGTAAATTGGAAAGTCGGCTAGATTCTGAGAAAAAGAATGTTAAGGAAGATTCCCTCCCGTCCTTTTGTAAAACGGTCTTCTTCGAAAGAGGTCGAAATCGTACCGGACACATATTGTCCCAAACTTGCCCAGGACGAACTCTGACCTTCAAGGTCCATCCCTCCCTTTGTTAAATAAAGTTCGCAAACAAATGGTTTTATTTCAAAATTCACACGACAATATTTGAAGTCGCAAAGGCAATAGGTTTTTCAGTCGGCCGGTTACCTTAACTTAGCTCTGGGTCTAAAGAGTTGATATTGAAGAAAAGAGTTTTCTCATTTCCGTGGTTACAAGGTTGCTTAGGTACGGCATTTCTGCAATTTGTGAAACCTTATTTACCAGGCCCTATAAAGTGAACATCCAATTTTGCATTATCTTAAGTTGATGCCCTATTTAATCCAATAATTTTGTATTGTCTACGACGTTAAGGTATTTTGTGCCAAGTTCCTCGATATCTAAGCTATTAAACAAGATCTTTCTTGCCGAATTTGATCAATCCAATAATTAAAATTCAGAGTTACCCGTAGTAACCATAATTGATTTACGCATAAGAAATTCAATTATCAATAAACAGAAATTAATACCTTATTTAAAAACCAACGATAATGTAATAAGCTTTGGAAAAATATTGGTGGTTTTCGCTGTTTTCCGATGCACCATTTAAGTTATTGAGCCGTTTTTATTTTTAAACTTTGAAGGGAGCGTGGGAAATCACGCGAGCGACATTCCTCTAATCTATTAAGGGCGCGCGCCCAAAGAATCAACATATAATTTTATACGCGTATTTAATCCTAACAAAAACCAGAACTGTAGAAATTAGGTATTGCCGAGGTGAAAATTCTACTATGGTACCCAAGGATCGCCTCAACAGTCATTTCACCTAAGTTGAAATAAATACATTTTCCACGCTTACCAAACCCTTCTCGGGTACAGTGTGGTCGTTGAATATTCTCGTAGCATAGACATTTACATTTAAAATAGTCTTCGAGCCGTATTTTACCCAGATACAAGCCGACATTTCAATTACAATGTCTTCTCATGCCAACAACTTAGACAACGGGGTAGCGTGGAATTCTGTTGTCACCCAAGATATTATTTGTTTGGTGATTTATAAAGCGTTTGTCTAATTCTTTATGATGGTGATATATCACGTAACTATCTTGTCTTCGTATCTATATCATATTTATATTTTAAAAACGTGATGATTTTCATTATTGTGTTTAGTTTAAATAACGTACCCTTCGACCCTATGGAAATCTGTTTTAAAGTTTCTATTTCGTGATACAATACGTTGAATAGAAATGTAAACAAGTTCGACAAGAAAGCGATAATATTAAAATGCCCGTATTTCATTTAAGCAGGTAATAAACCTAATGCTCTTTAATTAGAACATATCAAAGGGAAATGATATCGAATATTAACCAAACAGCGAGGCAAACTTATTCTAAATTGTAACAAACGATTCGAAAGCAAATCTATTCCTAAATGACACTATTTGGTGACGATGAGCGTTCTGAATAACGAAAGTAACTCAGCGTTACCAGGCCACCAAAATGAAATTATATTATAGTACATAAGTATGGGCAACTTTGATAACTCGATGCAGTGTGGTAGCACTTGGCCATAAATGGGCGTGACTCACATTTATTTTGGAGCAAATTTCAAATTTATTTATTGGCATATTATAACTTCATATTTACATTCTTAAGTTAACAAAAAGGATACCCGAAGAAAGCCTACTTTATAGTACGAGAGTAAAATTATAGTTTGGAGAAAATCGAAAGGTTTATCGAACGCTAAACCATGGGATGGCTAAACTAAAGTGAACTTTCGCCCCACCAAAATTGGGCTACAGAGAGAGATACGATATCTCTTTGCAAGGAACGTTTGTCGTCCCACGCAGATCGTCCTCTTTTATTGGGCCAAGCCGTCTCCATGACCAGTGGCGTAGCTGATAACTCAGAGGCCCCCCCGCAAAAATCTCTATGAGACCCCCTTTTTCATTTTTTTATGGTTAGCGGGGCCCCTCCCCGAACCTCGAGGCCCCTCCTGAAGCTCGAGGCCCCCCCGCACCGCGGGCCCTGCGGACCATCAGCTACGCCACTGTCCATGACGCAGCAGGTGGTCCAACACAGCATGGCCATCTAAAGAAAATGTGGGTTTGGTCAAAAGTAAAAACCTCTGCTAACCTGCACTCTTATTTATTACTTCTGGTTAGTGGCTATACACGGCTTGAGCAGTTGACATAATATTACTTCGTCACACATATTTATGATAGTTTGGATTATATGTAATAAAATTTTAAATAAAATTCCCCCTTCTCCCACACTTATTTATAACTTCTGGCCATAAAAGTCATGTGCAGCTACGCGTGCCACCCCCCTTCCAAATCGCGAAGTTATTTATAACTTCTTCACACTTATTTATTACTTCTGGCCATCTACGGCTTCGATAATCTCCATGACCCAGCAGGGTCACACTTATTTATTAATTCTGGCCATACATGGTTTCGATTTTAATCTCCATGACCAAGCAGGTGGCCCGACACAGCATGGTCATCTACCGAAAATGTGGGTTTTGTCAAAAGTAAAAACGCCTGATTTTGGTACATGCTAACCTGCCCACTTATTTATATACACGGCTTGTGCAGTCGACATATCATTACTTCGTCATACTTATTTAGGATAGTTTGGATGATATGTAATAACAAGACGTACGACGGTCAGAATACACACAATCCTCCTGATGTGTTAAGTTTGTTTGAGCTATTTACTGCAATTTGCAACGCCGGTGACAACTGATAATAAAAATGACAAGCACTAAAGAAAAGGCTTCACGTATTATCAAGTGTAGTATGTGGTGTATGGTTCTATATTTTTGTTTGACTTATGTCATGACCCTAAAAAAGGGAAGGGTCGTCTGCTATTTTTTCTTGTTATGTTTTTTATTGGAAACAATAAAGCTTGATTGTAACACTTAATTATTCTACAAAAGATGCCACGTTATCGTTGATTAATTCATGCCGATGTATATAAGAATTAGTTAGTCTCAGCCATTGACATTAAGCCTAAAGGATAATGAAGAAAATTCACAACAAAGATTAAGAGACTCTGCTCTTTATACGAGCTTAATACAAGAAAAACGAAATGGCATCAAGTAAGAATGAAGAGTTATTTTGTATTCCGGACGGAACGAATTATTCTGATTGGAAAGTGGATGTCAAGAAGGCCTTAGCTACAAAGGGCTTTGGGACATATATCGATTCCAATACCACTGTACACTGTTAAATAAGTCTTCGGCCGTTGGGATTTTGGCACTTATTTGCGATTATCTCAAAAACTATGAATGAGCAAGTTGAAACCAAATTTATTTTTAATATTTTACTAATATCTTTCATACCTATGTCTTGATTCACGTGTAGCATTTACATATCCACCGGAAACGCCAAATATCATTTTTGACAACTTTCTTAATAATGATGTTACGCCCCTGAAACCTGCATTTTTGGATTCAAAAGGGTCGATTCATATGTCTTATCTCGCGTAAAAACGTTTAGACGTTTGAAGGTTGAGTGTTGTTTTTTGACGCGCGTTGGTGGAAACCAAGCTCTAGGCGACCGATAAATAATATCTCATTGTTGAGGAAAAAACAACTTTCGTCGTTTCATTGAGGATAACACAATAAGCATATGTATATTGATTTAACGAGTTGTTGGAACGCTGTGGTTATATGCCGAATTAATAATATTGATTAATTAGGCATTTTAGAATTTTCCGAATGAGACCCGAATTTTCGATAGGCCATATCTTAGCAGCCGATCGACGTAGCCGGATAACAATGGCACTTTCGAAATATGAATCGACTCTTTTTAATCCAAAAATGCAGGTTAAAAAAGTTGTCCAAAACCATATTTGGCGTTTACGGCAGTTATGGAAATGCTACACGTGAATCAAGACATAGGTATGAAAGATATTAGTAAAATATTAAAAATAAAATTGGTTTCAACTTGCTATCATTCATGAATAGCTTTTGAGATAATCGCAAATAAGTGCCATAATCCCAACGGCCGAAGACTTATTTAACAGAGTGTACCAACAGATCCAACTCTATTAGAAGCCTTTAATGAGAAGAAAACGATAACTTTGGGTTTCCTTTATTTAACATTATCACGAGATATACGCCGTTTACTGAGCTCAACAAACGATTCTATGATAGCCTGGGACCTTCTGAAAATCACTTATGAACCATCATCAAGAGCAAGGCTCGCCATGATACGGAAAACCTTATCGCGTGTAAACCAGAACCTGGGGAGAGGGTTGAATGTTTTCTCAATAGAGTTCAAGAAGCATCAACGGCTTTGGCCGAAGCAGGACCCACGGTCCCAGATAGTGAAATATCATTTCAAATGATTGGCGATTTACCTCCGGAATACAATGGAGTGGTTTTGAACGTGTATCAATGGTCCGATGTTGACTTTACAACCGCTAGGGTGAAAAGTGCCATAACAGCAGAAGCTGATCGCCTACGGATAAGAACTATAGAACAGGAATCAACGGTGGGTATCATGGCGACGCAAAATGATTGGAAAAAGAACAATGAAGGGAAATGTATAAAAAGGGAAACCATAATGTGTTATAACTGCGGGGTAAAGGCCACTTGGCGAAATATTGTAGAAGACAAAAGAAGGTGGAACCCGGACGTGACCAGAAGAAAAACGTACCCTCTAACGACAGAGTATGCTATGATGTAGCAACAATATCAACAGCTGAAGATAGCCACGTATCGGAAAATGAATGGATATGGGACTCTGGCGCTGGGATGCATCTATGCAATGAGAAATGGTGGTTACAAAACTATAATCCAACGTCACCTATAGAAATGAAGTCATATTCTGGGACATTTACGATTGTTGGAACAGGTGAAGTGGCCATAGAGCATGAAGTTGATGGGAAAACAAAAGTCATCATATTAAAGAAGGTGGGATATGCACCTCGTGGGCGAAGGAATTTAACAAGTGGATTTCAAATGGATAAAACTGGTTATCATTGGAAGGTAGGCCATACGGAAATCATAGTACAGAGCACGACCGGAGACAAGATTATGTCACTGAAAGGCACACATGGTTTATATCGTATGCAAGGAATACCGTATCACGGTGACATACCAAATACCATGACTATGGAACTAAATGCAGTTGAAAAGGTCGATCTGAAACTACGACTGTGGCATCAACGGCTAGGACACCCTGGCATATCAATGATCATTACAATGTCCAAGAACAACTGCGTTCGTGATTAACCAATGTTACAAAACCAAAACATGGTATGTGACATTTGTCAAGAAACCAAGATGACCAAGTTAGCACGACAATCTTATACAGAGATACGGACGACGAAAATGCTCCAACTTGTACACACTGACGTATGGGGTCTGTCGGCATTCAAATCAGGCTCCGGGCAAGTATATTACATTTCATTCACCGATGATCATACCCGATGGACCGAAGTAGCATTGATGAAGAATAAATGGGAGTTATTTGATAAAGTACGGGAATACATCAAAAAAATGGAATGACAATGTGGAGAAAAAGTTATCTGTTTACGAATTGATACTGTAAGAAAATGTATCAGTTTTTAAATTCCCTGGGTATACGACATCAACGCACTAATGTCTACACACCAGAGCAAAATGGTATTGCTGAGAGATATAATAGAACGTCGTTGAATACGATTAGAGCGATGTTGAAAACTTGAAAGACAGTAATTTACCAACAATTTTTTGGGTTGAGATGTTTTTCGCTTTCAATTACATTAAAAACCGATTACCACAGAAGAAACTGGGGAATATTACACCATATGAAGTGAGATATGGATACAAACCCACTGTGAAATATACCAAGAGAATCGGCAGTGTTGCGCATTACTTTGTAGCAAAGCAGACACGTATGACTAAATTTGCTGACATTGGTTATGCATTGTTAACTCGGGTATACCGAATCTGGAACCCAGAAAATGATAAAATAATCGAAACAGATAACGTAAAAGTCGATGAAAATCGTACTTATGATCATGATGACAATACCAATGGCAAGAAAACCCAAAATGATGTCCTACGTTTCGAAGATGATGATGATGATGAGGATGTTGTGAAGCCAAGTATCAAAACGAAAGTCATCCCACCGATAACACCCCCTACCTCTCCTAGACGCCAGATGATACGAGAAACACGTTAAGACGCTTGTGGAGAAAAGACCAGTTCAGGAAGAGATACTGAACTAGATCCAAAAGTGTGGAGGCGTACCGCTGTTCAGAGAGAAACAGGAAAAACAGCAGGAAAATATGACATTTATTATCGATATGGCGATATGACTACTGCTTTAAGAAGTAAACGCGAGTTACTAGAATATTGTAATGCGAACAACCAAAAAATAGACCCAGCGTTAATCGACTATTCGTCAAAGAACACATATTCAGGAATTTGCAACTTACAAACAAGCACTGAAACGGAACAAACAGAAGATGACACCTTCTCCAATCTTGAAGTATGTTTCACGAATATCGATGATCCGAAAACGTACGAAGAAGCAATACAAACAAAAGATGTTGTAAAATGGTACGAAGCCATGGATGAAGAGATCGCCACATTACGAGACAGAAATGTATACACACAAGTACCCAGACCAGAGAAAGTAAAAGTACTTGGGAATAGATGGGTTTACGTCCAAAAAAGAGGCGAAATAGGACATATTGTTCGTTATCGAGCGAGATTGGTTGCACAAGGTTACGCCCAACAACAAGGAAAAGACTACGAGGAGAGTTACTCACCAGTCGTAGACAATGTATTAGTTCGTTTCTTCCTTTATGTGTTCATGGGCATTTTGAAGTGGATGTGTCAACATATAGATATCAAATGCGCCAACTTATATGGCGACCTGGACCAAACCACCTACATGGAAGTACCAAAGGGATCCAAATGCAGTGTGGAAATTAAACAAAAGCCTGTATGGTTTACACAAATCTGGACGTTGCTGGTTCAATAAATTACATTACTAATTGAAGCAAAGTGGATTTCAAGAATTTCGGTCGTGCCACTGCGTCTATCGCTACAAATGAGACTGTGTTATCCCTATTTATGTTGATGACATCCTGGTCTTCACCCGGAACGCTGTGCTGCAATAATGAACTACGTGATGACCCTCCTGGGAAGAAAATTTTATATTCAAGATCTAGGACAAATAAAAACTTTTCTTGTTATTGATGTGGAAATAACGCCAAATGGAATCATATTATCACAAAGAAGATATACTGAACAATTGAGTCGACAATAGGACATGATACCTTGGAAACGAGTTTATGAACTCCTAAAGTTTGGAACAAACATCACAAAACAAAACCAAGATAATCAATACCTAAAGGTACCATACAGAAACATGATTGGTGGACTGTTATTCATCGCTCGGCATACACGCCCGGACATTTTATATACCGTCAATGTCCTTGCCAAATATAACAACGATTTCAACCAAGACATGAACCATTTAATTCACCTATGGAACTACGTGGTCACCACCAAAAACAAGGTGTTAGTCATGAAATACACTGAACAGCCAGAAATCGTTGCATATTGTGACGCATCATGGGCATCAGATCCAGAGACCAGGAAATCCACCTCAGGTTATCTTATCATGTGTGGTGACGCACCTCTAGCTTGGAAATCAAATTGCACTTTGTCGCAGTTAAAATTACGTTTAAGGCAAACCATGTTCGTTGTGGCGTTGCTTTTGTTATACTTAACGTTTTTGTAAATTGTCTGCATAATTTTACAGCTGCATCCCGGTTTGTCGTGTTGTTAACACTTTTTTCTATGGTTTTTTTAACTAATAAAAGGTTTTTAGAACACTACAAAAATGACATATTAACACCATTAAAATTGTTATTGAGCTCTTGTACGTGGAATGTACCTTTCAAAAAGGCATTTAAACACCTTTATAGGTGTTATTTATCTCTTTCCAAGTGAATTTACACCTTTGAAAGTCTGATTTTACACCTATAAAAGTCTGATTTTACACCTTTAAAAGTCTGATTTTACACCTTTAAAAGTGTGATTTTACTCTTTATACGAAAGTATTTACACCTCTAGAGGTGTGATTCAACTCTCATCAGGTACAATTTTTATATTTAAAGTGCGAATTTACACCTTTAAGAGTGTTATTTAATTCTTTAAAATGGCTTATTAACACCTCTAAAGGTTACTTTTAACTTCTACACGGGTGTGATTTTACTCTTGAAATGGGTGTATTAACACCTTTAAAGGTGTGATTTAAAGCTTACAAGTTGCAAAATGACTATTTAAAGGTGTGTTATTACACGGTTATTGGAAATATTTTGTGTCACAAAAAAAGAATGATAAAACAGTGTTTAAATAGTGTGGAAAAGGAGTTTTAAATCTCATTTATTACACCGTATTTTTAAGACAAAAATCTTGAAGGTGTTAATACGGGGTTTGATTTGTGTAATAAAACGCCCCTAGCAGTGTCAAATTTCGACTTATGAAAAAGTGTACAAATAGTGTTAAAACGGTTTGAATCAACACCCCAATTTCTTAGAGTGTACGGAAAGACGCTCTGTTCATCTGGGACTCCAATATGCAAATCGTGTACGACCCTCTAAAAGATTTAATAACACGCGCCTACCCAACTTGTTTAGCTCCGGGGGTCTGAATTAAAACGTAATAACTTAACTGCTTATAAATTTAAAATTGTCAAAATTATTTTAATCACTAAACAAGAGGCTGTTATAAATATAAATATTAATATAATAAGTTAAAATGCAAAATTAAAAGAGTTCAGCTTGAAATAGAGCGAAAGTAGACAATGGCCACAGTAGTCTTCCCCCTTAACGTTTAAAAACATGAATTTTTCATTTTTGAAAAAGCAGTCAATCCTCCTCCTACATGTAGGGTCTAAAATATGCCAAAAACTAAATACACGACTACAAAAAATTATATATATATATATATATATATATATACTCGGAATGTCAAGACCTTTGTGGCCTTAATGATTCTCATAGAAACGGGCGTGGACAATGATTTTGAAAAAAAAACAAACTTTTACATTCCTAGTGTATTCAAATACAATTTCCTGCTTCTACTATAGGAAGATAATATATTACGTAGTTTCAAGTTCCAGTCACAGTCGAAGAAAAGTTGGCTTAAAAATGAGGGATGAAACAATAGGAAGTGTCATACTTGTGGTTATTACGTTGCTTATGGTACTAACAAATGTTAATTTAAAGGAAAAGTCCAGGATGGGTAAAACTTGTGTAAATAAACTCAAAAATATCAATCGTAAAATTGTATCTTTTTTTAATGACGAGAAATTAATTTTTAAACGAGCGAAATTTACCCGCCAAGCGAGCTGCCATTTTCTTTCACCTTCCCTCCGCAGACCGCACGCGGAGCAAGCGTGCGCAGGGAACAGAGGGCTGTTATAGCGCGAACAGCGCGTGATTAAAGTCCTAAAACGTCACCGCGAAACAAAATGGCAGCTCACTTGGCGGGTAAATTTGGCTCGTTTAAAAATTAATTTCTCGTCATTAATAAAAGATACAATTTTACGACTGATATTTTTGAGTTTATTTACACATGATCTTTCAAGTAAATCCAAATCTTACCTAACCTGAACTTTTCCTTTAAGGTAGATTAGATAATGGTTACGCACCTTACCCAAAATAAACCATTTCTCCCTGGAAAATTACTTTTAGTTAACAGAATACGCAAAATATCAGATACCTTATTTCTTTATTTCGGAAAAATACATTTAGTTTATGACAATTACTTTGGTATCTGAACCTTGATCTTTGCTCACACGGCCAATTATCTCAAATGCATGGAAGTTTGAGGGGTGTTCACCGTGTTCATGGTCGTCTTCGTCATTTGGGAAGTTGTAGTAGTAGTTTGAGGGGTGTTCACCGTGTTCATGGTCGTTGCTTGCATGGTCATCTTCGTCGTTTGGGGAGTGGTCGTAGTTGTATATGTACTTCCGGTCATCGTTAGTAGGATAGTGATGGTCATCTTCTTCATCTTCACTCTCATTGTGCTCTTCATCTTCGAATATGTCCTGGTCAGTTGTGATTTCACTGCTGTCTCCTCTTAAGCCATCTCCTAACTCGTTTAATCCACCGCCACTTCCGAAATTGTCTCCTAATCCACTCTGAGGTGCCCCGTCCAAGTTGAGTACCATGCAGGACAAAACAAGAGCCAACGCTAAAACTAACTTCATCTTGAGTTTTGTCTTCCAATGTATTGTCCTTTTATTTGAAAAAGAAAATGTCGCCAATATTTAAAAAGAATACATTCTTTTGAGTCGAAAATAAGACTTTGTCGCAACCATTACTACAAATTAAAAATCGATTTCAATAATCACACCGGAATGTGAAATAATACCAAAATTTCGATAGTGGTTTGCGAAATTATAACGACAATTCGAGATTTGTTTGTGTAATTATACAACAAATTCGAGAGTGGTTTGTGAAATTATACCGAAAATTCAACATTTATTTGTTAAATTATATCAAAAATTCGATATTTATTTGATAAATTAAACCAAATATTCCAGAGTGGTTTGGGAAATTATACCGAAAATTCGAGAATGGCTTGGGAAATTATACCGAAAATTCTAGTTGTTTGGGAAATTATATCGAAAATTCCAGAGTGATTTGGGAAAAATCAAGATATTATAAAGTTGTATACAGAAAATTGGAGGTTTATTTTGTAAAATTCTTTGACGATTATTTAGTGGCCAGACATAAAAAAACCCACTGTTAATAAAATTTTCGAAATTTTGATATCAGTTTCATGGTTACCAAAACGTTAGTTTGTCTAAGAAAGTATGAAATAGTGATAAATAATTGAGAAGATGCCAAAAAAGTGACTAATAGCAAAGATAATATAAACTAGTGAAGGAATGTTGCGCGTAAAAAGATAAAAAAACCACTAGATTGATTAAAATTGTTACACTATTTATTTTAGAGTAATAAACTTAAACTTAAATTACCATGAACTCAACAAGAGTAGTCAAAGCTGTAATGATTTTAATTAGGAATTTTTAGGAAAATATTACTGTGCATTATTTTCCAGATTGACCATTCATTTTTTTCCACTGTTTTCATACTATTTATCACTTGGATTTGTCCACCTCGACACACTGATCAGTTGGAATATCAGACCCCCAAAAATAGTTGAATCTGGGTTAAAGGTTTGGACAATTGCAATTTTTGCGTATGGGAATAATAGGATTTTGAATCTCAAAGTGATTTAAGAAATCAGAAACTGATTTTGGGATTTCAGGATTTTTGTGTTGATTTAGATTTTTTTTACGCTGATTTAGAGATTTTGGAATTGATTTTTTCCCACATTTCGGGATATTCAAGTTTATTTCACGATATTTCTAAAATAATTTTTATCGCGGGTGTGCGGGATTTTTACGAATTACATCGAATCTGTGCCATAAAATCCCCGAAAATCATAGAAATAAAAACTTTTGAAAATAAAATACCAAATTTGTTGTGGCCACAAAAATCTCGAGAACCTGGCGGGAAAATCATATCCTAACAAAATCTTAAATCAATTTTAAAATCTTAAAATTAGTTACTATTTCCCAAAGAATATGAACTCCATACTCGCCCGAGTGTTCTGAAAGAGGGAGTATTTGGTGTTCCTTGTAAGCGTACACTAGCTTTTATAAGAGTCTTGGAGCAGATGGACCCGAATACAACTGCAACTGGGCCGACCTATTCTGTTGTCAGCGAAGCTTGATTTATTTTACAATTTGAAGTGTTGAATTATGTCGTACCAGGATCGTCTTTGTATCACTTTTTATTTTAAAAAGTGATTAATTTCATGATTGTGTACTCTGTTTAAATTATACAACCTTCAAATCTTTTCACGCTACGTGGAGTAATTTTACAACCAGGGCTGGGCATAAGACACTAGTCACGGCATTTGACTACTAAAATAAATGCTCGGAATACTAAAATTAATCGAAATAAATAATGGCGAATATGGCGTATCAAAAATTCATCATTCATCAATCCCATTTTATTTTAAAAAAATCACATCATGTTACTCAAGTGATAATAAACTCCTATTTTAATTCTGTCGGGTAAAGCAAAATGCTGGCTGTCCTTCTTGTTTTTATACCTCCATTTTTACACCCACTAGTCAGTGACTACTAAAATAAATTAAGATAGGAGGCTCACTAGTGAGGCTGACTATTAAAACAAATATCCTTATGTCCAACCCTGTTTACAACTAAAAATTACTCGAGCTAATTTCGATTAATATTAAAATTATTTAAAGTTTATGAAAGAAATAAGAGAAATGGTATTTAATATTGAATGATACTTAAAGGAACCATGTAGATCGTTTTAGACTTTCTGATAGCTGACGCCGTGATAGAACTTGGCGCTGTGCGTCGTTCCCAGAAAAGGTGACTTATTAGAAATTTCGTATGTTGCTTGTTTACATTTCAGCAAAGGTAGGAAAAGAGACAATAAAAATAGGTCAAGGGTTAAAATTGCGCGAAATGAAGCAAAATCGGGATCTCTTTATAAAGAGGTCCTCGTTCCAGGACCATAACCAGCCGCCAAAACCCTGGGCGATCAAATTTCTTGGAATAGTTATCGTCACCAAGCTCCGACCTTGAAGGTCAGAGTTCGTCCAGGGCCAGTTTGGGACAATATATCCGGTACAATTTCGACCTCTTTCGAAGAAGACCGTTTTACAAAAGGATGGGAGGGAATCTTCGGTAACATTCTTTTAGCTCTATTTCTCAGAAGGTGGCCGACTTTCCAATTTACTCTTAAAGGGAATAGAGCATGGTTAATTTTTACAATACAATTTCAGTTAATCAATTATATAGTTAATTTGATTTCAAGAACGCAAAGTTTTTAAATACAAATAAGAAAGCGTTAATAAACAAAAACAAACACACTTGTTTTGTATCTTTTTAACAGGCTTAGCGGAGAGATTCTGCGTCAGCTCAATGATTGCAGCGGGAAAATGCAGATTGACGATGGACACCAACAGCTAAAGTTTGTTTAAGTTTTAACCTTTAAAAGAGTGTTTTAATGTTTTGAATATAAGAAAATAGGAACTTTGCCATAGTTGTAAGTATGAGTGCAAAATTCAGAGGTACGAAAAGGTTTTGTTCTGAAATCGAAATCTTTTTGGCCTTGGTACGAGAATTTCATTATCAAGACGTGGCAACGCTGCTATAGAGGTGTGGCTTTTTTCTGGTGTTTCACTCTGGAAAGATAACGTTCTTGGCCTGTGGTTGTGACTGATTATTTCTGTTTGAATATCTTCCATTTCAATTCTCAGATACGGCAACCAATTTTCAACTTTCGAGGAATGGTGTATATCATGTTTGCAATTGAATTTCAGTCTCATCTCTAATGATATTCCCTCTACAATGATGGTGAAACTTGAAGTACTTTTATGTCGATTGAGTCCAATGCTCCAACTTCGATTTCGTGTGTCATGCAGGTTCCTTAGTGTCTGAATTGCGTTCTACTCATTTGTCAGTGTTCAAAAAATACCACTTTTTTCTAATATTGTGAACACACTGGTAAATAGTGGTAAATTTCGGTAAATAACGATAAATATGCTAAATATTGCTTTATATGGTATGTAACATGTGAAGATCTCACTCCATAAATGTTGCTTTAAGTTTTCAATATTATACTGTAAATAAATCATAAAAATATATTATTTACCACTTTTCCCATTTTATACTAGGACGTTATCAAAATTTTGAATTAGGATGAAAACAATCGGTGATAAGTTACTTACTTTCATCCTGAGGGTGGGCGGTGGCTACTCTTTAACATAGGATGGTAAATTATATATAAAAAGATAGGAAATCACATGGCCTCAACAGCTTTTGTATTGGTTTGCCCACCCGGGTATCCTGAGGGTGGGCGGTGGCCACTCTTTAACATAGGATGGTAAATCATATATCAAATGATAGGAAATCACATGGCCTCAACAGTTTTTGTATTAGTTTGCCTACCTGTGTCTACTAAGGGTGTATGGGTTTGCCCACTCGAATACACTGATGTGGAACTAGTATTACGGCCTGGGCCGACTTGTTAAGTTTTAGTTTCATAATTGCCGTTGTTTCGGCCTCTCTAAGTCTCAGCTAAGGAGTGTGGAGTTAGTAGTTAGAACGTTTGTAAATAACTTACTTAAACAATTACAATGCCTAAGCAGTCTGTGATTTGGGACTATTTTGAGCAACCTTCAAAAGAAAAATCCGAGTGTATGTACTGTAAGAAACAACTTTCGGTAAAGCATGCGTCACATAAAAATATCTGGGATTATCTAAAACGGGTACATCCATCTACATGTATGCACAACAAAGACAGAAAACATCAAAGCGCAGAAAGATAAAGAACGAGTGGACACGCAGAAGTCTTTATATGATTTATTTAGAGTAATGGGATCGAGATCATCGAGTTCGAATGAAACGGCGGCTTCGGCAACTACTTTTTCAACAAATGCCAGGAGAGAAGGTTCTGAAGCCTCGGTAGTAATAGAAAATGTCATTGAAATTGAGGAATTGGACCCCTTCTCCAACGCCATCTGCTTTCTCAGACAGTGGTTCAAGAAGTTTTAAGACGGGGCCGCTTGATTTGTATTTAGGAAACCCGAGACAAATTCCGCATGTTGATCGATTATTAATGTAATGTTTGGCTGATGCATGTCTACCAGGTTTGGGTCCACTTGCGCAGTTTTCATTTGCGCAGTTTCCATTTGCGCACTTCCCACTTCCGCAGTTTTCGTTTGTGCACGTTCCCAATTGCGCGTTTCCCATTTGCGGAATTGCTATTTGCGCAGCTCCCCATTTGCGCGCTTTTTCCCAATTGCGCAGTTTCCCGCTTGCGCGGTTTTCTCGTTTGCGCAGTTTCCCGTTTGCGCGATTTTCCTGTTGGGCAGATTTGTTATTTGAACGGTTTTCCCATTTGCGGGGATTTTTATGACTGAAATATTCACTATTAATCCTTTTTCCTAGAAAAAGGGTTATTTCTGGCAGGTAAATTTTAAAATTACCTTGTTTACCATCCAGCTGCGCTGCTAGTGTTTGTTTAATGTCCGGTTGGGCTGTAAATACCAAAAAAATTAAGTTTTTCTTAGTTAAAATAGCATTCGTTGAATTAGTCTCTTGGGAAAATATATATAGTCCAACAGCGACTCGAAGTTTCTCGGCCTTTAGGCTAAGATCATAGTGTAGTAACTGTTTCCTGACAGTTCCAGCTTTAAGGACGATTTTAATGATGGCCATACCTCTTAAACAATTGTAGGCGGCACAATAAAAACGATACAATGAAAAATAAACAGGAATTAAAAAATGTTTTAATTTCAGATAAAAATGCTGCTAATACCTTAGCACCCCTTTTAAAATGTCTTCTGTCGTAGGACAATATATACGTCCTCTGTAGTAGAACACCTATATGAAAACGGTGCCTACGCGCGTGCGGCGCGCCCGGCTCACCTAACCGTTGCGCGCTTCGCGCGCTAGCTTTGATATAACTACCGCTATATAAAAACTATTTCGTTGAAATGGCCTCCAATATAGGACAGTAAGCGTCTTGTATTACGTAGGAATGGCCTCTGTCATAGGACAGTTACGTCCTATGTGAGAGGCCAATACCAAGATATTTCGTTAAAATGGCCTCTGTCGTAGAACACCTCCTATATGTAAACGGTGCCTACAGATACTACATTTTCTTTTAGCTTAGAGGCCGAAGATTTATTCCCAACAAAATAATAATGCAACAACCGATATGTCAACTTCAAATAACTTTAAATTATTGGTATGGACAGCGCGACCGGTAATTAAAAATACACCAGCAGCACAGTTGGATGGTAAACAAGGTTACGTTAAAAATAAACTACCTGAAAAAATCTTATTTCAAGGAAAATTGCTTAATATAGAATATTCAGGTCGTGAGAAGCCGCGGAATAGAAAAACCTGCGCAAATGGAAAACAGCCCCATTGGGAAACCGCGCAAATGGAAAATCTGCGCAAGTGGAAAACCACGCAAATGACAAACCTGCGCAAATGAAAAACCGCGCAAATGGAAAACAGCCCCATTGGGAAACCGCGCAAATGGAAAATCTGCGCAAGTGGAAAACCACGCAAATGACAAACCTGCGCAAATGAAAAACCGCGCAAATGGAAAACAGCCCCATTGGGAAACCGCGCAAATGGAAAATCTGCGCAAGTGGAAAACCACGCAAATGACAAACCTGCGCAAATGGAAAATATCTGCGCAAGTGGAAAACTGCGCTTACGGAAAAAGCGCAAATGAAAAACGCGCTAATGGAAAACTGCGGAAATGGGATACTGCGCAAATGAAAACTGCGCAAATGAAAAACCGTGAAATTGAATTTTCGGAAATGGGAACTGCGCTAATGGGAACTGCGCAATTGGCCCATTACCGTCTATCATAGCAAGAATGTATTTATTTATACCTAGGGAGAATGTCTATGTCGAGACGGTTTTTAGCCTTTCTCTCAATCCACCCGTTGGTCCCCCCAGTACGCTCCTCCGCTTAAAATAAAATGAATAGTCCCGGTATTTCATTGGCTGCTTAAAATTTACGTCACCTAACGCGATGGAAATCAAACGCCGGTGACGTTTTGTCTGAGACGGGGGAAAGGCGTTCAACGTGCCCGGCGATTGTCGCAACATAATCATTCTTCCTAAATATAAATAAATACATTCTTGACCATACTATTTGCTAGAAAATAAAAGGTTCAGAGTTTTTATAGAAGCGGTGAATAAGCTTTCCCAGCGTTACGCAATACCACACGAAGGCCACTGATATTTGACGTATTAGGCTGGAAACTGAAAAGCGTCGTTAAAAGGAACCACGGCTATGGACTGCATAGCAAAGGATGATAAAATTAGCGAATAAGTAGATTAGTCCATTATGAAAAGGGATAATAAAGCTAAACTCTAAACAAATTTGAAGAAATTTAAAAACTTACTAATAGCTCGTACCGATAGGTCTTCGAGCAAACAAAAAGACGCGAAACTCGGACCAAATAGATCTTCAAGTGAAGAATTTAATTTAATTTAATAAAATAGCCAGAAATTCAAACGGTAGACCGGTTTCGTCCTATTTGGGACTCGTCAGTACCGTGCGGAAAATCTGGCTTGCGACTATAACACCAAATAGAGAAACTAAGCCTAAATATTATTCGCAATATTCAAAGCATCCGCCTAAAAACGTAGACCCGGTTCTATCACAAAGGTATACATTTTTTTAATTCTCTACAGTTAGATAATGTAAAAACATGTACAGCTTTAAAAAAATTGCGAAAGAATATGTAACAAACTTTTCATAACCCTAGCTTTATCTTTACCATTAACTGTTTTTATATGTAACAAATCTATTTATTTTTTATACCAATAAAGTGTGGGCTTAAAAGTCTAGTAAGACTTAGCCCAACCCCACTATTGTAACAGAATTCATCGACTAATAAACAATTATTATTATTATTATTATTATCCGAACCAGTAGAATATTTTTTATTATAATTATAATAAATATTACAAGTATTATTGCCTTTACAAATTTCCAATATCGTAGAACAAAAAACCAACTTTACACTCAAAACGTTATTAAATTAACAAAGCAACAAAATGAGAAATGGAAAATTCTAAATTTAAAATTATTAGAACGCTCACGAAACGTAAAATATACATGTGATAAACTATTTTATAGACAAAAACCAACCCATTGTATTATATATCTTAAAAAATAAAATGTATATGGAAAACAAAAGTTAAAGCGAAAACCAAAACTATAAGTGAAAGCACTAATAAAAACTGCGTGGGCTCATGACGACAACCCCATGAAGCCGATAAAAATCAATGCAAATAAAATAAGTGACAAAAAGGTTCCTCCAAAAAAATTAACCATTTCGCGGAAGAAGTAAATAATTTTAAAAGAATAAAAGATAAAAATAAAATCTTTAAAAAAAAAAGATTAGGCCTTCAAAATTTCATTCGTAAAAAAATTCAAGACTTTATTAACTATTATGCTTACAATAAGTGTCTTATTTGCAGTGTAGCTAAGGAGTTATCGTTGGTTCTGTGGTAAAGCGCTCGATTGCCTGACTGAACGGCCCGGGTTCGAAACCTGGGTGGCGCATTTGTTTTATTCAATAGAGAAATCGCTAAATTAGAATTTCTTCGATGTAATAATTTAAATCTTACACGAAATCTTGTTCTATTTCAATTAAACCAAAATTTCATACTCTATTAAATACGCTTCCGATAAAGTTGAAGGTGTAATTTTCAATGAAGCGTTATAAGCGTCGGTGGTTCTGTGGTAGAGCTCTCGACTGCCGAGCCGAACGGTCCGAGATCAAAACCTGGGTGGCGCATTTGTTTTTATTCAATAGAGAAATAGCTAAATTAGAATTTCTTCGATGTAATAATTTAAATCTTACACGAAATCTTGTTCTATTTCAATTAAACCAAAATTTCATACTCTATTAAATACGCTTCCGATAAAGTTGAAGGTGTAATTTTCAATGAAGCGTTATAAGCGTCGGTGGTTCTGTGGTAGAGCGCTCGACTGCCGAGCCGAACGGCCCGGGTTCAAAACCTGGGTGTCGCATTTGTTTTTATTCAATAGAGAAATAGCTAAATTAGAATTTCTTCGATGTAATAATTTAAATCTTACACGAAATCTTGTTCTATTTCAATTAAACCAAAATTTCATACTCTATTAAATACGCTTCCGATAAAGTTGAAGGTCTAATTTTCAATGAAGCTTTATAAGCGTCGGTGGTTCTGTGGTAGAGCGCTCGACTGCCAAGCCGAACGGCCTGGGTTCGAAACCTGGGTAGCGCATTTGTTTTTAATCAATAGAGAAAACGCTAAATTAGAATTTCTTCGATGCAATAATTTAAATCTTACACGAAATCTTGCTCTATTTCAATTAAACCAAAATTTCATACTCTATTAAATACGCTTCCGATAAAGCTGAAGGTCTACTTTTCAATGATGCGTAATAAGCGTCGGTGGTTCTGTGGTAGAACGTCCGCCTGTCAAGCAGGCGGTCTAGGGTTCGAAACCCGCCTGATGCGATTGCAAATTGATACTAAGACGAATACCGTGAACAATTGGTGGAAACCCTGCCATTTGGACGTTGAGAGGTTTCCACAACACTCAGCACTCGGTCCGTCCCAAAGTCAATAAGAAGAAGTTGGAGAGAACGCACCCATAACAACGAAAAACACATGCAACCAAACGCAACGTAATCGCAAATTCAGCCGTTAACGCTTACAGACAGACCCACAGACCCACAGACAGACAGACTGACACGGTGGTTGTTTAACCCCTCCTAGGGTACAAAGTCCCCTTGGAGAGGTAAAAATGCGTACAAAAGGGTACAACACGAAATTAATATGGAATTAAACCAGAATTTGATAACACATTAATAAAATTAGAGAAATAATATTATATAATTAAGCTATAATTTTGATTAATAAAACAATTACATAAAAACACCATAAATCACCGAAAGGCAAGGGCGTATCCAGGATTTTATTTCAGGGGGGGGGGTTTAAGGGAAAATTTCAAGGGGGGGTTGCTGAAGGAAGTTTCACTGATTTTTATTAGGCACCCCTCCTCAGTCCCCAACCCCCCCCCCCTTAAATACGCCCTTGCCGAAAGGAAAGTTTTTCGTTTAGACCGCAGGGGTATATTTTGTTCCGAACTTTAATATAAATCGATTTTCTTCGGTAACTCTATGATTTCGGTCGCCGTAGGAGTCTTCAAAACACGGACCGACAGTGCCTGGATATAATGCACGTAGTTAAAATGTCGAGTGATTGGATTTTTGTCCAAGTGTATGAATCTTTATGTCTAGCAGGTGTTCCCTTGCAAGGTCACCCAGACGACGACCGGTTTCGCCGATATATAACGTGTCACAAACTGTACATGACAAGGCGTAGATCAGGTTGCATGTCGTGCTGAGTTCTAACGCCGGTCGACATCCGAGCTCGTAAAGTGACTTTCCAAACCAAAACCAAAACTTAATAATAATGTTTGAAGAAAAACGGCGCAGGCGCACTAACAAGTAAGTATTGAAAACCGTGATCCATCCCCAAGGTCATTCGAAGCATTGGTTGTTTGTACGCCTTGTAGGTACCGTTTATTATTGCCACCGCAAAAAGTTGCAAAAACCTCTCTTTGAACTTAGAGCAGCTTATTAGAGTAATCGAGTACCCGACTATGCAATTTTTTTGGTACTCGATAATCGACGAGTATTTTCCAATTACTTATTCGATGTCGAGTACTCAAAGTAGACCTCAAAAATGCCGAGTAATCGATGATGTTCGAGTACTCGCACACCCTTATCAGATTGTGATTTCAGTTACCGAAATATATACTTTAATTTCGATGTTAAATTTATTAGGGCATTTGTTTGTGCTAAAAGCTAGCATGGCGTAGGACATTTCAAGAGACAAAACCTTTTGGCCAACCTCGCCATTTCAATATATTTGGCGACATCAACCCGACCCAAATTTGCCATAGTGGAAGTTGGTAGTACTGTTAAAATTAATTTATCTGCGAGGTAACGAGAGAGCGCTATGAACGTTTCGACTGCTCGCAAAACTTTTAAAATTTTCATCACTGAAGTATATCGAAGGAAGTCTGGCTATTCAAGACACTCTACTAGCGTGGCGAGTAAAATCGCTACTGAAATCTGTTCCTGATTGGAATATTAATTGCGAAGGGTTATTTTTTCAAATTGATGTTCCGTTTGTTACTGGCACCGTTCCTTTGTTTTCTAGGTCAATATTTAACCTTATCTCAACGCTTTTTTATGTCTAACGGAGACATTGATATGATGCCATTAAATCTTCTAACCTAACTTTTGAAGTGCGTGGCATTGAACAGGTATACGTAGCAAATAGATATCACGCGTCCTACGCACACGTGGCTGTGCAATAATTGTCGTGGTGGGATGGTTGCATAAAATTGAATTATTATTCGCAATTTAATTAATTACCATAGCGCGTGCTCGCGTACCTCTATCTCTGAGATAACTAACTGACGAATGTTCTAGAACACTAGGATGTAAAGTCATTATAGTGAAACCGTCACTTGCCGACACTCATCCACGGGTTAGTTTGACTTCACTTACGTGTCTAGTTGCTATCTCGCCTCGAATTGGGTGATTTTGAAATCTACCAATCGCGTCCCAACTAATACGTACAAAGAACGGAAAAATTATTGGTAAAATTAGACTTAGAAAGTGGCTCGATAGGAAATATTTTGTTTGTATTCTCAATATTTGCATTTCACTAAAAATACCAAAAATAGAGATCTAAGATAAAAATTGGAACTGTAGCTCCAAGGAGGCGTTAAAACTATCTCGACCAAATTGACCAAATTGCATTTAAACTTGATTAAATTTAATTTTTAAAATCAATTTAAATTTTTCCAAAAATTTTCATTTTTTAAAAGGTTTCACAGGGGGGGGCCCTTAAAATCCTTCAGATTCCCATGTTATTTTCAATGGAAAAATCCCAAATCATGATGTCAAAAACGTTTTCGGTTGCCATGGCAAACGAAAGTCCGTCGCAATTTTTCCCTTGCAAGTTTTTTATGGTTCATGGAGGTGTACACTATACCCGAGTTTGAACAAAATCAGTGATTATCACCTCGGGTCGTCTCCTTGTTAGTGGACGGAGAACTGAACTAAATATAAATTGAGTCGCTAACGTTATATATCAGTATGAAGCAGGTGCGTTTTGTTAACCCAATTGTTTACGTTATTCCATACGAAGATAGAATTAACTATAATTTAAGAAACCAAGTACATTTTAAAATGTAAATCAATGAATACCTTGATATATTTTTATTTTTAAACTGTTTTTTATGTTATATAATTTCCAATTCAGGTATTGTTTAAAGTACAAATGCATAATTTAATGAAGCAATTTTAATTTAAATACTTATATTTAATTAAAGAGGAAGAAATGGACGCTTCGATTGGAGGCATGTCATTATTTTAACGTATTGAACGTAGAGTAAGAGGCTTTTGTAGTATTTACTACCTATATTTGCATTTCAGAAATCTATTTTAACATATTGAACGCCAAGAAAAGAGGTTTTTGTAGTATTTTTCCTCCTATATTTACATATTGGAATGTAATTTAACGTATTGAAGGTAGAGTATAGAGATTTTGTAGTATTTTACTACCTATATTGGCATTTCGGAAATATATTTTAACGTGTTGAATGAAGAGTATGGAGATTGTTGTAGTATTTTTCTTCCTACGTGACTACGCCGGAAACGTCTGTGTTATTCTCTTTAGAAATCAAGCCGACTCTGAACATATGTTTTACTCTTTATTCTACGACGTTTTAACATACACCATTTCAATACATTCTTAACTTATTTCATACGCTATTTAAAACACATGAGATAAAGATAACGAAGAAACAAGTTAACTCTGAACATATATGTTTTACTCTACGTAAAGGATATTGTAAGCTTAAATTGATAATGGTTAATGTGTAGAATTTTTCTACCTTTTTACATTTTGTACTATTTCTTTATCTATATTTGCATATTGGAAATGTATTTTAACGTATTAAAAGCAGAATTCATCTTTCTGACAAGAGTCTTACCCATCATACGTAAACCATCTAATCTGGAATCTATGTTTAACAATTGAATGAATTCGTGTTTACAAAAGGTTCTTTTAAATGTAACTTAGTACATTATTTAAGTATTTTTAAATATTTGAATATCGGAATTGTATTTTGTTGTATTAAAAGTAGAGTTTAGATGTTTTTGTAGTATTTCTCTATGTATTTGCATATCTGAAATATATTTTATCCAATTTAAAGTAGAGTTAAGATGTTTTAATAGTATCTTTCTACTATATATTTGAGTATCGAAAAAGTATTTTAACGTATTGAACGTATAGTAAGAGGTTTTTGTAGTATTTTACTACCTATATTTGCATTTTGGAAAGCTATTTAAACGTATTGAACGTCAAGTATATATATTTGTATATCGGAATTTAATTTAACGTATTCGTATTTTTTTTTCTCGTGCACAAGCTTGAAAAGTTTATTATAAAAAAATGAAATTAAAACCAAAAATAGATAAAATACACATAAAAAGTTTACAAACAATTTTTTTCCAATTGTTAAGATATTCGACAGAGGTTTTCCACCTTCCGTGGTTGACAAAGCCTTAAGGAAATTTAAATATAAAAATGAAATACTAGTTCATACTAACTTAGAACCAGATATCGAAATTAAAAAATACATGAGTTTACCTTTTTACCCTCTAATCTCCACTCGAATAGGAAAAATCCTTAAAAATAAATTAAAATGTAATATTGCCTATAAACCTCTAGAAAAATTTAAAAACCAACTAGTTAAATTAAATGATTTAAATGATAAAAGTGGAATTTATTGCATTCCTTGAGAGTGTGGGAAAAAATATATTGGTCAAAACCAAAGAAAACTTGGCACCATAATTAAAAAACACAAGGCTGATGTCAACCATGCAGGTAGGGTAGAAAAATCAGCTTTAGCTGAACATTGTCATAACTTAAACCATGACATCCGTTGGGATAACATCACCCTTAAAAAAATGTAAAAATCGGTTAGAATTAAGCATTAGAGAATCGTATTTAATTAAAAATAATAAAATTAAAAACACATCTTTAAATAGAGATCTTGGCTCCGGAATCGAATATCTTAACAATTGGAAAAAAAAATTGTTCCTAAACTATTTATGTGTATTTTATCTATTTTTTGTTTTAATTTCATTTTTTGGAATTAATTCTGTTTCTTTTCTCTTATATATATTTTTTAAAAGTCACAATGTAAGGTGAATCGGGTTTCACTTTTGAGAATGGTACCATGAATAATAATAAACTTTTCAAGCTTGTGCACGAGAAAAATTCGTTGTCGAGTAAATTTATTTTATTTTACTTTATTTTATATATATATTTTGCGCAAGTTACTTGCTAACTCTTAACAAATAAATATGAACTCGTTAATTAACCACTCTTATGTTCCATCGTGAACATCTGTGAACGGTAGCTTATTTTAATTTCGGCGGAAAATTCTTGTCTAAATTGTTTTTGTACACATTGTGAATTTCGTACCACTTCTCAATTGCTCCCTCAAGTATATTGTAGTTTCTAAATGTGGTCTTTCATTTTTGATACAGTATTCCAACCTTATGATAGTGTTTAGAGCAGCAGTTACAGCTAGAGGAGTAACTAAATTTACTTTAAGCTTTATAACGTAAAATAATATCTGCCGCTAACCATATAAGGATAAATTTTAGTAACGTCTGTTATAGTTCAGAAAAATAAATGAACTTTTCAAATACAGGTCTAAGCTGCCGCTTAGGTGATAAAACGGCAGCGTTTTGAACTTCGAAATATCGCGAAATGGGCAGTTAGAAATGAACTTTTCCAAAAAAAACGTGGGTTCGAAGGTCGCATGACTCACATCATTCAGTTTAACAGCCTTTAGAATTGGGTTCAGTCAATTATTTTTAAAGGGGGACGATTATTGATGATTTCATCCTCTCAACATATTTTGAGACGCAAAATAATGAATCCGAGACCGATCTGAAGCTCGTGTTTATTCACTTGGGCTCGACTCGGGATCGTACCAATAAGAACTCTAACGATAGGTCTCTACTCGCGCTCATTTTTGGGACTCGGACTCAGTCTCGTCCCAAAATCAACATGGGTCTCGTATCAGCACGTAAATTCCTTCTTGAGTCAACATTGTGCTTTGTTGTCAATTCCTTCTTGAGCCGCCATTGTGCTTTGTTGTCAATTACTTCTTCAGCCGCCATTGTGCTTGTTGTCAATTACTTCTTCAGCCGCCATTGTGCTTGTTGTCAATTCCTTCTTGAGCCACCATTGTACTTTGTTGTCAATTCCTTCTTGAGCCACTATTGTACTTTGTTGACAATTCCTTCTTGAGCCGCCATTGTCCTTTGTTGTCAATTACTTCTTCAGCCGCCATTGTGCTTGTTGTCAATTCCTTCTTGAGCCGCCATTGTACTTTTTTGTCAATTCCTTCTTGAGCCACCATTGTACTTTGTTGTCAATTCCTTCTTGAGCCGCCATTGTCCTTTGTTGTCAATTACTTCTTCAGCCGCCATTGTGCTTGTTGTCAATTCCTTCTTGAGCCGCCATTGTACTTTTTTGTCAATTCCTTCTTGAGCCGCCATTGTGCTTGTTGTCAATTCCTTCTTGAGCCGCCATTGTCCTTTGTTGTCAATTCCTTCTTGAGCCGCCATTGGGCTTTGTGGTCAATTCCTTCTTGAGCCACCATTGTGCTTTGTTTTAAAACAATATAACTTCTTCATAATTTCCTGGAAACCATTGGTCGAGTTGGACACTCCAGCAGGTCGTCAACAGAAGGCCTTGAATGATTGTTTCCTTCACCACTCCTGGATATTTGTTTCGGGACGTCTTCGAAATAAAACTGCAGATGAAAAGAAATTGGACGTTTAAGATAATGAAACATAAGTAGTTTTGGCCAATGGAAAAAGTATTGGTGACATCTGGTGTTGTCACGGAGCCATAAATAATAATAATAATAATTATTATTATTATTATTATAATTATAATAATCAGCTAGGCTAATACCCAAGGCACCACCTTAAGCCTAAGTCATCGACTTTTAAAGCCGTTCATTCAAAATAACAATTGATCAATTTTTACATATTTTGATCAAATTGACCAAATTATGTCAAAATATCATAAAATTCATTTCATTTGTCAATTTTGATCTATTTCTTTTTTGGTTTTGAAATTTGAAATTTTTTTCAATGAGAAAATATACATACTGTGTTGTCAAAAACATTTTCGGTTGCCATGGCAAAACTAATGCCCATTGCAATTTTTCCCTTGGTGAAATTTCATGTTACCATAAGGTCTACATACCCATCTAGTTTCAACCAAATCGGTGATTATCACCTCGGGTAGTCTCCTCGTTAGTGTATAATTTAATGTGGCATTTTTGTCTACGAGCGTGTGCTAGACACGCTGAGAAGGGCAGTTTCATTTATTGTCTTTATTAAATCTTTTAAGTGGTAAATTTCAGTGTTCAGCGATTTGGTATCTAGGTAAAAGATAAAAGATACTAGGTAAAAGATATTTGTACCTAAGGTTAAAGTATCTAGCGTATCTGTTGCTTGTTAGTGGAAAGATACTTTTATCTAGTTCAGCTATAATTATCTAAAGGTGCTATACTTTTTGTCTTCTCATACGTATTCGAGAGTTATATTCGCGTATCGGATATTTCCTCGAACACCTATTAACTTAAAATATAGTAACCAGTAAAAAATGATTTTATCTAAAGGTAAAAATATCTCTATCTAGATAATAGGTAAAGTTTAGATATACAAAACGATTCCTATGTACTGTGAGTAGCGACACGAAATTTAACAGAACATTTCAAAGAAGAGCAGGCATAGACCGAATATCCACAAAGCTAACTCAAGACGTTAAATCGACCGATAGGTAGATTCAGAAAGCCAGTGGGTGAGAATTTGCGTGAAGTGATGTCCAACTTCCCCCCTCAGGCCCGGAATTAGAGAGTGCGGGGCCCTAAGTAGTGAGAAGGGGCCCCTTCTCTCAACGCAATTGAAGGAAAAAAGAGGGGGTGCACCAATAAGTGCCGCTGGTACGGGGGGGACCAAAAACCCCCACTAAGTGCGGGATACCAATAATTGCCGCTAACTGCGGGATGCCAAAACATGTCGCTAAGTACGGGGGGAACCAAAAACCCCCGCTAAGTGCGGGATACCAATAAGTGTCGCTAACTGCGGGATCCCAAAACATGTCGCTAAGTGCGGGCCAGTGTCGTAGACCAGGGGGGCTCCTGGTCCAGACTTCATCCACCCCCCTTGACGGATTTATGCTGGCCCCCAATAAGTGCCGCTGAGTGCGGCGCTCTAGGCGGTCGCCTTTGTCGCCATGCCCTAGCGCCGACCTTACTTCCCCTACGTCATATCGTCGACCACTTCGTCGGCTTCCTTTATGATAGGATAGTAGCGGAAAGATGGAGAAACACTGAACTCAGCGGTAGTCACCATACTTTCCGTATTGATAGTACCGACACATTTATGCGAAATACTAATTAAATTACATTCATGACGGCAAACGACGATGTCCATCATGTTAAGAGTAGGTGTTTCTTTTAAAGTCTGACCAGGGGTGGATTGGGCCTGTCGGCTGGTGAGCGTTATCTCACGGGGCCTCGACCAAAATTACCCTTTAGTTCGACTGGGGACCGCTTGAAAAGTGATTTTTGGGGGGGCCGCAATCCTTCAGTTACCCACTTCACGAAAAAGGCGCCTGTCCACCCCTGAGTCTGACTCTTGCGCTACAAACGTTAATAATGCTCAGTGTTACTCTCAGAAACGTTTCCTCGGGGGAAGGTAACTAGGCTCAGGGTGGTTTTTACCAGACAAACGTGTGTGTGATATCCATTGGCAAGCTCTTAACGCCCGGGAGGTAGACATTCCCCCCGGACAGATGCCTGAAAGAAATCCAGATAATGATTATTCAAACTTAAAACATAATTACGTTCGTTTTCACTCTTTGTACCTGGTATATCTTTTCATCGATGTTATTAACTATAACTACCAAAACAAGAAAGATACAGATAAGGAACGTCGCAGATATAGCCCCTCAAAAAAAAGATAGATACCAAAGGGAAATAATTTAGATACATAAGATACATTCTTTCCAAAGAGATGTGTAAGAGTTTTTTATTTATCTGTGTTCACCTGAAAGTTAGTATCTTTTACCCACAATTGTATATTGCACCTAATAGAAAGTACCTAAAAACGTAGCTAGATCCGTATCTAGATATCGTGTATCTAGATATCGCTGAACACTGACGCTGACCATTTTACGGAAAGGGGGAAGACAATTTCTTATTTTTCCCCTTCCAACCGCAGCAGGCGCTAAAGCGTCTAACCAATGAAAATGTACACAACAAAATGCACGACTTTTTACGGGCTGCATTCTCCTTGTGTGGGGTGCTGTGTTTGTTGCTTCTAGGTTTAAATAAGTAAAATTACGCAAAAACGTACCGAAACATCGGTATGGGACTCGGTTTAATACCGGTAATTCGGCAAGTGAAAGTCCAAGAAAAGTAAAGTGTTTAGTGCTGCAACTAGCAAAACTTAAATTTTTATCTATAAAAATTAGAGGAACACTATCATCTCATTGTATCAACGTGATAATACAATAAAGGGTCTTTTAGTTAAACGAATTAAACTTATGTATGTAAAAATAATGGTCTAAGTGTCGATGTCATATTTGGTGAAAGTTGTGTAAGAACGATATAGACTTCAAGAAAATTGGGAGGACAAAACAAACTTGACGTGGCGCACCAAATTTTAGAACCTTTGGTCGCGACGCCGATTTTTCTTCCCAGCAAATTTCCAGCAGAGCAGCATGGACCCAAGCGGTGTTGGACTTTAGTGCAGCTTCGCAATTTGAGCCTGTCTGTTTTAAAAAATTGGGAACCAAATCACCTTTGTTGGTTTTTGCAGTTTTTAATAATACATTCAGTCGTTTTGAAACCGATAAGCGCTTGTTAATATGAGTGGAGCGTTGTCTGCTAGAGCTGCACTGGGCTTCACGGTCGATTGAGATAGCGAAAGAGCTATCGAAAATCGAAGACGGTAGTGGCTTAAGTTTATAGTGGCTGAAAAAAATTTGGCAACAATAAATGCCCACAACATGGCGGCCTCCTATTTTCGAATTTCAAGACCCTGATGTGGACTAGTATTGATATTTACTACTCAACGACTCAACGTTTACTACAGAATTTATTTTTCAAATGTACTGAATACGTTAATTTTTAAATTTTGCTAGTAGCTAAAAGGTGTGACTTGAAAAAAGTTAATTGAAAATGGATAAGCCGTTACCTATTATAAGGTCAAAAAGAAAACTAATTTACAAATTGGGAACTGAAAAACGTGGTGAAAGAATAGGAGCAGATCAAAGCCAAGGAAGCTATTTGACTTTGGGCCTGAGCCGCAACCAAAAACAAGTTCAAGCACAAAACAAACAAAAGACGTTGGCTTTAATATACAGTATGATTCTGCTGATTGTGAAGGTGAAATTACTCATTGTGAAGCAGTTGAAGTTGCCCATTGTAAAGCAGATGAAATTGATGTTTGTGAAGCAGGCGAAGCTGCTAACTGTAGCGTGGATACTGATCTTTGGAAATTTGTTGTATCTGGTTTCTATGCATCAGTTGCGGAGAAAATGGCATTTTTGAGGCACCATACAGTTCAACCAAGTGATGTCGATATACGTCTTCCATTTAAGGCAAGCGAAATTTAAAGCCGCACTCTGACCGATGGTTCCACAGTTCCCTATAAATGTTAGTCATAGTGCATTGAAGAAACAAAAGAATTCTGCAGAGTGTGCATGGAATATTCCTCGGATAACGAAAGACTATTCAGTTAAAGTTGAGATTAAACATCTCTATCAGTAGATTGAAACTAATAAACATTCTATCGCCCATATGACACGCTTTAGTCCCATTCGACCGAAATCCCATTCGACCGAAGGCGGTTTTTGAGGTGTCCCATTCGACCGAATTCCGCCGAAACGTGCGGTTTTTATGTGTCCCATTCGACCAAACGCTTTTATGTGTCCCATTCTCCCTACTAGATGCAGTAGCTATGACTTTAGCTATGCCATTTTAATATCTTTG
This sequence comes from Leiobunum rupestre, assembly GCF_980474605.1. NCBI lineage: Eukaryota > Metazoa > Arthropoda > Arachnida > Opiliones > Sclerosomatidae > Leiobunum > Leiobunum rupestre. Next base: position 52,633,533 of record NC_143385.1, on the reverse strand, counting down.
TACTATGCATTTATTTGAAAATAAAATGGAATGAGCATGAATTATATTTTTATCTTCACCTAGTCAAGAAAAGTAACTGAACCAAAACTGAAATAGTAAACTTAACCAACTCTAACCTAACCTAAACATGGATCTTTGATAGTACATACCTTATAAATAAAATACCAAATCACCCCGCCAATTGGGCTACATTTTAAAATTCTTTCGGTCGAATGGGATTTCAGTCGAATGGGAATAAACATATGACACTGCTGTGAAGCCTAACTTTAAATCTGCAAAAACAAGGATATTGAAACTTTGGTGGCCAAAGACTTACAATGTTAGTAAAAAAGAGACGAAGTTACATTGAAATCAAAAGGCAAGTGATTCACTGGTTAATTGACATAATCTGGTTCATAGGAAAACATGATTAGCTTTTAGGGGATCCATTGAAGTTGCTGCTGATCTGAACAACCGATAACTTAATCATCTGGACTTCTTAGGAACTAGTATTGCTGGTTTCTAAATATGACTGTTGTATTTTTGGATTTGTTAAATAATACTCAAGTTGTAACTATTTCGAATACTTTATTTATTCTTATTTACAATAACATTAATATAAGGTTAGCATTGTTAAACTGTCTGTGCTTCCAGACACTCGTGGAGTAAGCTCCCTTCTTCCATCCATGTAGGTATAAACAGTCCTAGTATAATCACGAGGATGAAGCGCCATCTATAATTATTTATCATAACAATGACCAAATCTTGAAGACAAGCAAAGTGCGTAAGGACAGAAATCCTAAATCGCAAGGAAGAGGGAATCTCCTTAAATTTATTTCAAAGTTAAATATTTAGCCCTTTAATGATATTGCTGATGAAATTCTCCAAGCAGGCTACTGTTTTTTAATTTTACTGTATATAAACTCGTTATCTTGTTTCTATAAGAGCATAATGATTCCTTAAAAATGTTCTAGTTGTATCTAAGCTGTCGCTCTCCTTTATATCCTGGTATGCACACACAGGACATAACATCTACTTCAGCATAGAAGTGGATTCCACACATAATGGTTCAGTTCTAAATCCGTTAACGATTTGTGTTCGATATGTGCTAAATGGTAGAGTCTGTGTTAGATTATTGAAGTTGGTTGCACAGAGAACAACAGGAGAGGCACTCTACCGTCGGATAAAGGAATAACTTAAAAAATTTCACTTCACACGAAGCAAATCAATGGTTGTTTATTTGATGGCGCAGCAAATATGAGTGGCCAATACAACGGACTTCAAGCTCAATTTAAAAAGTATTTTTAATCCTTGTTTTACTTTCATTGCTGCGCTCATGCGCTGAACTTGGTTATGACCAATTCGACCGAAAGTTGCAAACGAGCCAAGGATTTTCTTGGTATCTTGCAAAGTGCAGCAGTTTTTCACTCTGCTGCTCTGTCTCTTCACAATTTCGAAAAGTAACGATTTTGCATCTGATATGGCTTTTAAAGCGAAGTCATTTCTTGATAACTGGTTCAAATTTGAAAACATTATGGTTGCCTTTATTTATCGTGATTTCTTCAATTTTTTAACTCCAGCCTCCTAGTATCTCCAAACAAGTGATAAATACCTTGTATGAGCAAATCTGAATATACGCTTAGCTGAAAAAGAATTGCACATTGAAATTGTAGTCAACGGAGATTAGACTAGCGTGCAGATCAGACTACTCTCTTTATTGTGCTTTATGTTCTCGACGATGTTATTAAGAGCATGCGTCGTAGCCTCTCTTATGAAGAGAGTAATACCATATTCTTGACAGGAGTTTATCTAGGACCTTACCCACTATTGAAAGGAGAGAGATTGGACGATATGACCTAACATTCTGCCCCTTATATTAGTGCAATCTTTGCCACTTTCCAAAGTTTTGGGAAGTGACCAAGAGTCAAACATGCATTGTAGAGGCGCACGAAAATGAAAGGACATACTATAAACATAATCTTAAACATTTTGATAGTAATGCCATCAAATCACGGGGCTTGGCCTCTTTTAATGGAATCAAGGACACAAAGTACTTCATCTTCGTCGTATTTAAAAAGTGAATTAAGAATAGTTTCTTATTTCCGTTAGTCCCTCTGTCAGCGTGCCATCCTCTCTTTCCACAATGGAGACAGTGTGTCCGAATTTATAGCCTGGTCTACCTAGTAACAGAGACCATACCACCGTAGGCCTTTCATCATAGTGCCCTACGCCAGCGTCCACCTAGCCCGGACAGGTGACAAATCCAGCATGGGTAGGCGTACCCTACTACTGATGGTCGCACCTTTGGCGCAAGCCACTCAACCCAGCAGAAGGTGCAGCAATGGGTGGATTAATTCCCACTTCGCACACAGCAGTGGGATTAAGAGTGGATGCTGTAGCCACTCCAGCCGACACCCTACCTACGTAGGTAAAGAGTCAAACCCTTTGGAGAGAGCTCCTAAAGGGGAACGACGAGCACACAGCAGCCCAAGTAACCCGGCACAGCTGGCACCGGAGATCCCGGTGTGGCTCCAAAAGGCCAGGAAACAGGACCGCCGTGCCCTCATACGGAGGCCTGCCGCCCCACAGAAGGCTACCCAATCCGCCGAGGCGGCCAGTTTGCACGGACCCTCTCCGTTAGCCTGAGCCGAAGCTCAGTATCCAGTCTAAACCTGACCGAAGGAGGGGGTGGAGATAGGACCATTTGATCAGAGCTAACATCTCCCAGTGCGCCACCGCCCTTATGGGTTACAAGAGCCGGACTACGACTCCCCGGTAAAGCCACCAGTTATTGCACACTCTAACCCATTTAGGGCCCCACAACGGAGACAGCATTTCTGCGTTTGACCTGGCCAGTTGCCAACTTATAAGGAAGATAATAAGGGTCTTCCATTGACACAGAGGAGCAGAGATTCTGCCAAGACTCCAACTTAGAGTAACTAATCAGACTCTTTGTTGAAGAGACAAAAAGTCTTGTTTTTAGCGTTCCCTCACCAAAGGATCCATAGTCACCTGCATGCGTTTACAAAATCAACACAAGCAGCACCTCTAGGACAATTGTCCCTCGAGCCCAAGAGCGTATGATGATAATTGAAATCATGTTCAAGTGTTCCTCCAAGACCTCCGACGGGGGAGGAGGTATATAAATGGAGAACACGATGAAAGATAAAACCCCCACCTTTAAACATACTATCGCCTTATGGTCTTCATTAAGAAGACTAATAACTTGAGATTTTATATTAAAGATAGCAATGGCTGTTTTTTGGGAGATCCGACACCCTCTTGTTCACCACATGAATAATTGCAACGTCGATACTGCCCTTTTGGCAAGTCTGCCTTAAGAGTAGATGTGGAAACCTTCCCTTTACCAAGATTGATATGGACGAGTTTGATGTTATTGTCCATTAAAGTCAGTTCTCGATCGCAAATATTGCAGCTCCATCATGTAGAGTGGACAGAGGTTGTCCAGGAAGAGTGCTCCGAGTTGAAGTTGGTCCTTTTATCCCTGATGTTTCTTACCCAATTGACACACCCTCTTATGGCAATGGTACAGTCGGTGAAAACATGTTCTTCCGACCCACGAAAAGAACCAACCTGCTTATTTTTCTCATCGCTGGATGCCAATAACGTGTCCGATGTTCATAAATTTGAAGCACCTTGGGATAAATAGATACTCCCTCCAACCATGATTGGCTGCTGAAACTTTCTCGGTAAAAGATGGTATACGATGATCCTATAAACTATCCTTTTGCTCATTGGAATCCATCACTTGAGCGGTTTTGGAGATTACTTTAAATTACTAAAGTTTCAAGTTGTTTGTAGATGGATCTTATTTTATAACTACCACGGATCCCAGTCAGAGCTACTAGCACCAAGAATATCAGCATCGGGAGAGCCAACCCACTCAGCTCTCCGGTCGTTGGATGGCGGCCCTTAAAAAAGCCTGCCAGTCTGTTATATTGCGCGTGACATTCCTGAAGCGTGTTTTACCACTTGTGGCAACTAGATGGAGTGCCATTTTAGGCTGACCCTAAATGGATTAGAGTGGGGAATAACTGGTGGCTTTACCGGGAAGTCGGGGTCCGGCTCTTGTAACCCATAAGGGCGGTGGCGCACTGGGAGATGTTAGCTCTGATAAAAATGGTCCTATCTCCACCTCCAACTTCGGTCAGGTTTGGGCTGGAAACTGAACTTCGGCTCAGGCTAACGGAGAGGGTCCAGGCAAACTGGCCGACTCGGCGGATTGGGTAGCGTGCTGTGGGGCGGCGGGCCTTCGTGTGAGGGCACGGTGTTCCAGTTTCCCGGCCTTTTGGAGCCCACTGGGATCTCCGGTACCAGCTGTGCCGGGTTATGTGGACCGCTGTGTGCCCGTCGTTCCCCTTAATTTAGGAGCACTTTCCAAAGGGTTTGACTCTTTAGGTAGGGTGTTGGCTAGAGTTGCTATAGCATCCACTCTTAATCCCACTGCTGTGTGCGAAGTGGGAATTTGTCCACCAATTGCTGCACCTTCTGCTGGGTTGAGTGGCTTGCGTCAAAGGTGCGACCATCAGTAGTAGGGTACTACTACCCATGCTAGGATTGTCACCTGTCCGGGCTTGGGGACGCTCGCGTAGGGCACTATGATGATAGGCCTCCGGTGGTATGGCCCTTGTTGCTAGGTACACCGAGCTATAAATTCTGACATACTGCCATTTTAGGCTCCTCTTATTTCGTTAATGAACCAGTTCGAGCTTGGAATAGGAGGCTACGATATACTAACTCCTGCCGTGCTAGTCTATACTCGCGGAAGTTCTTTTTTATTAACTACTAGTCCCTAGTCTCGAACCTCAAAATAGCCCCTCCATGCGGAAGCTCTTTTTTATTAACTAATAGTCCCTAGTCTCGAACCTCAAAATAGCCCCTCCAACCTAGCTAAGTCTAACCTTATTACGGGGCCCCTATTAGAGTATTGATTAATCCGCCATTGACCCCAGCCCTCCTGACCTCTAACATCTCAAAGTCGACAATATGCACTCATTGAGAGTAAGTATCTACACTAATAGTGTTGGCTTCCTCCGTCCGGTCGTTCAGTACTAGTTGGTTTTTATCGGCTGGCAGACGATAAGGCGGGAACAGCCACCGCATTCAAAACCTCGGTTCCTACCGTATACGGCTTATATTCAGAGCTTTCTTTCGTGAATCTCGAAGCTAACAGGTTGCAGGGTGCTACCCTCATATTTTCTGTTCAACTCGAGGGGCAGTGCACTATATGCTTTTGAGTGTCATAAAAGACATTAATCACGATTTAATCATTTCAATCACGAGTTAATCCAATTATCATGATTAATTTCATTAAGTCATTTCAATTATGATTTGATCCTTTGTGAGTGGTGTCATGATAGTGACCTGCCCCTCGGTCCATAAGATTACACTCTTGATAACAGCTACATCTAGTGCAGTTGGAAGGTGGGGTGGCGGAGTGGTTAGCACTTTCACCTCGCTGCAAGAGGACCCGGGTTCAATCGCAGCTTGTGGCACTAGGTGAAAACTCGGAACAACTCCTTCTGCGTTGAGTTTGCAAGTTCTCTCCCCACTGGTTGAAGGGGTTTTCCCCCGAGCTCTTCGGTTTCCCCTTCCATAAAAACTTAGAGGTTAGCGGTAATAGTTAGTGTAGGGAGCTGTTGGCTCGCGGGGCATGCAGGGCTTGCCCCCCCCCCTTCCTTAGCAATGTAACCCGGCCACTAGAATTAATGGATTTAAAAGTCGCTTGATGACTTAGGCCTAAGGTGGTGCCTTGGGTATTAGCCTAGCCGATTATTATTATTATTATTAAACCGTAACAGGGAAGATGATCTATTAAGGCACCATAAAATAGGCGGATTCAATTTTAAGTTTACAATATTTAATTTATTACCATTTTGTTTTACGTGAAAACGTACAAAAGATTTTCAAAACATTGTTAGAGATTTCTATTTTTGTGGTACAAGATTTCGAAAGGCATTTTTTCCGATTTTAGCCCCTTGTTTGATTATGTCATCGATTGGGTTGTCATCGTTGGCAGTATCTCTGTTACCTTTAGTGATGTCAGATATCCCTTTGAACGCTACTTCCGCCATTCCAGACCCGGCCGTCAACATCGCAGTGCCTTTGCTAATCATTTCCATCGCGCCCGTGAACATCTCCAAATCCATTTTGATGTTGCTCGTGATCGGTTTGAAAGCGAGAGCCATTCCTTCTTGAGCCGCGCTTATGCCCTGTTTCATCAGTTCTTGCCCTTTCGCCATAATTTCCTGGAAATCATTGGAGGAATCAGACATGGTTATCATGACACTCCAGCAGGTCATCAACAGAAGGCCGTGGATAATTGTTTTCTTCATCACTCCTGGATATTTGATTCGGGTAGTCTATAAATAAAACTGCAGATGAAATTGGACGTTTAAGTGAATTCTACATCAGATTAGTAGCAGTCCTTTATTTGTCCATAGCAAAAACATTGGTGACGTCACAGTACCATTACTCTAAAGACAGTAAAAAATAATAATAGAGCCTTTCACAAATTCGAACGGCCGACGCGCGATGACGTGTACATTTTTAGTGACGCTTTATTTATCGTCATAAGGTCTTTCTATAAAATAACGTGTAAATTTAGCTCAGAAGCTTTCCCTCACAACACCAAAATATTAATCCGATTTTCTAGGAAGGGTCAAATTGCAGTATTGTAGATTGTTTCGTGCTAACAAAGGGGCCCGCTATTGTGAGATTACTAGGTGTCTTTAGTTGTACGTTGTGATTTTAGAAATAGTTTCCAGCAAGCACATTTCAAGGACGATGCAACCATTATTTTTTACTAAGCAGCGCGCGTAAGTGCGTTTGTGCAGATGTTCATTTCCAACTAAAAGACTTGGGCCTAAGGTGGTGCCTTGGATATTAGCCTAACTGATTATCATAACCTCCAATTACCCTACTTCTATCTGTTAATTTTCTTTTGCTATAATTGTTATTATAAGTAACTTATCTCATCTTTCTTCCCCGTTTCTATAAACCATTTTCTCTGCATTGTTTTATCTATAAAAATATAAATACTTATAATTGGTACAATAACTTCTTAATATCATTGGTACCGTAAAACCCATGTTCCAGGGGAAGGGGAACTCAACCTGGATTCCCACGGATCATCATTATCCCGAAGTAAAGGGGAACTAGTTCATGATGCCTGAATATCGTTATTATCCCGAAGTAAAAAGGTAACTAGACCATGATGCCCACGGATCGTCACTATCTCGAAGTAGAGGGGAACTAGTGCATGTTTCCCGAAGATCGTCATTATCCCGAAGTAGAAGGGGAACTAGAACATGATGCCCGCCGATCGACATTATCCCGAAGTAGAGGGGAACTAGTGCATGATGCCCGCGGATCGTCACTTTCCCGAAGTCTAAGGGGAACTAGACTATTAGGCCCACGGATCATCATTATCCCGAAGTAGAGGGGAACTAGTTCATGATGCCTGAATATCGTTATTATCCCGAAGTAAAAAGGTAACTAGACCATGATGCCCACGGATCGTCACTATCTCGAAGTAGAGGGGAACTAGTGCATGTTTCCCGAAGATCGTCATTATCCCGAAGTAGAAGGGGAACTAGAACATGATGCCCGCCGATCGACATTATCCCGAAGTAGAGGGGAACTAGTGCATGATGCCCGCGGATCGTCACTTTCCCGAAGTCTAAGGGGAACTAGACTATTAGGCCCACGGATCATCATTATCCCGAAGTAGAGGGGAACTAGTTCATGATGCCTGAATATCGTTATTATCCCGAAGTAAAAAGGTAACTAGACCATGATGCCCACGGATCGTCACTATCTCGAAGTAGAGGGGAACTAGTGCATGTTTCCCGAAGATCGTCATTATCCCGAAGTAGAAGGGGAACTAGAACATGATGCCCGCCGATCGACATTATCCCGAAGTAGAGGGGAACTAGAACATGATGCCTGAATATCGTTATTATCCCGAAGTAAAAAGGTAACTAGACCATGATGCCCACGGATCGTCACTATCTCGAAGTAGAGGGGAACTAGTGCATGTTTCCCGAAGATCGTCATTATCCCGAAGTAGAAGGGGAACTAGAACATGATGCCCGCCGATCGACATTATCCCGAAGTAGAGGGGAACTAGTGCATGATGCCCGCGGATCGTCACTTTCCCGAAGTCTAAGGGTGTTAAAACACATTTCTCATGTATTCTATATTGTTGATCAGTGTATATTTATGTATATAACCCTTTTAATTCATTTGCAAACACATGTTTCGAGCCTTTAAATTTTTTGTAAGTACGTGTATAAAAAATATTCGGGTTTTTTTTGTTTATTAAGCGCGCGATTTGACGTTGGATTTTTTCTGTGTGATTTTCGAGACGCGCGCTGGGTCTAACGGTAAAAAAGTCTGTTAGACGTTTTTGAAATAAAGTTGTTGTCTTTTTCGTTTTAAACCGGATGGTTGTTGGTTTTTTTTTGTCCTGCTGATAGTCGAATTCTTTTCGGTTCCACAAACCTTTAGATATTTTAGTACTGATAGTCGAGATTTTATATTATTTTGGTGCCGAAACCCGGGAAAGCCCCTGAATTCTGGTACATACAGAAGGTTAAATATCGGTAGCATTGTAGAGAAGACACCGCATTTCACTGAAACTACGCAACGGTTACGAAATGGATGATTTTGCAATCATTAAGAGCAGAAGGACAGCTACGAAGAGAGCCGCAACAAAGATCAAGAACTTCCTGGAACCGGAACTGGATAAAGACGAGCCCGATGTTCACAAAATCGAAGGATACGTCAGGGTGTTGGATCAAAAGTCAGCAATGCTAAAAGGGTACGAAGCCGATCTAATGCAATTATTTGAAACCCAAGACGAGTTAGAGGCAGATCTCGCCACGTCCCAAGAATACATCGATGAACTGGAAGTCATGACTATACGAGCGAGAAGTTTACTAGACAGACGTAGGAGGGAGGCCCGTACAGCACGTCGCTTGGAAGATCCCAATAGTAGCGAATCGGACGATGATATCCTCGGGAACAGAGCACGTAGGAATAGAAACAACGCACCAATCGCACCAACGGTCAAACTACCCAAGTTAGAAATTCGTCATTTCAACGGAACAATCTGCCAATGGCAATCATTCTGGACCCACTTTGAGAACATCATTCACAACTCCGAGGCTATAACGAAGACAGACAAGTATAGTTACTTACTATCGTATTTGGAGGGACCCGCACTACGAGCAATCGAAGGTTTATCACTATCTGATGCCAACTACGACAACGCAATCGCGGTACTACGAGAGAGATTTGGACGGAAAGACATTATTATTAGCGAACACATGAACACTCTTCTAAATCTCCCAGTTGTGAGAAGAGCTAACGACATTTCTGGCCTTAGAAAACTGTACGATACTTGCCGCGTGCAAGTACGGAGTCTCGAGTCTCTTGGAGTAATGGATCAGTCTTACGGAAATCTCTTATGCCCCATAATTACACAACGACTACCTGAAGACATTACGTTGGCCTTCAGTCGACAGCATTCGGATGACCAGTTGAAAATTGAAGATTTACTGAAGTTTCTTCAAAAGGAAATCGCAAGCAGAGAACGAGCCCTAGTTTTAGGAAAATCATCTGAAACAGATAAACTAATGTATTCGCAACCTACGCATTCGCAACCTTCACATTCGCAACCTTCGCATTATCGCAGTTTTCGCCGAGAAAACAAATACAATTGCAACCCTTCTAGTGCTGCAGCCTTAACTATGGGAATTAGAACTAGACCCTGTCTCTATTGCGAACAAACGAACCACACCACAACTGACTGCGAGAAGATATCACTTCGAGAAAAAAAGAACGTACTAATTCGCAAGAAACGTTGTTTTATATGCTTGAGAGAAAACCACCAAGCTAGAGATTGCAGAGTAAACAGTAGAGGTTGCGGGAAATGCAACCGTCGTCACCACACGAGCCTCTGTGATCAAGCTGAGTATAACGCGGAACAATCACGGACGCAAAGTGATTCCAAACCACCGTCGCAACAAGATATAACTAAACCTAAAGAAGTGGCCCAAATGTCAGCTGGAATAACGGGTAGTCGAAACGAAGTCGTTTTACTACAGACAGCTCTAGCCCTAGCGCAGAAACCAGGAGATAAAAAGGAAGTGGTAGTGCGTTGCCTTCTCGACAATGGAAGCCACGTTACCTTTGTAAAGGAGAGTGTTTCGAGACAGCTTGGACTTGAGGTCGTTAGAGAAGAATATCTGAATTTGAACAGTTTCGGTAGCGCAAAACCAGAGACAGTGAAGAGAAGGAGAGTACGTTTGCAATTGAAAAACCGTCACGATCCGAGACAAAACGTGAAAATCGAAGCTTACGAAGCCCCCGAAATCTGTGGTTCGGTCTTCTCGGTACCAGGAACTGAGCTAGCTGAAGAATTTAGAAGTCGAGGATTTTTACTGGCAGACGAAATATCAGGGAATGTCGAAGCTAGTAATTCGCACGCTATTGATGTATTAATCGGAGGCGATTTTCTATGGGCAGTGGCGAGTGGTCGATCCGAACGCTTCGGAAGTTTCTTAATCGCAATGGAAACTACATTTGGTTGGACGTTACAAGGTCCGGTAGAAGTTGCCTCTCGCGCAATTGGGATTAATACCGTCGCAATTATGACCGTTACCGCTGAAAATAAACAAAACGAAGAGCTTTCGACTCAGCTTCGCAAATTCTGGGAGTTGGAGTCATTCGGACTTTCGAAAACTGACGCCGAATCCTATTCTCAAAAGGATATTTTAGAAACGTTTGAAAACACTACGACCTACGCAAACGGTCGCTATACCGTCGCATTACCGTGGATACCAGATACGTCGCGTCTCGCGAGTAATCACGCAGTCGCCACAAAACGCACGTCGAATTTATTGTACAAACTTCGCGAGGAACCTCGCATTTTAAAAGAATACAACGCCATCATGAAGGAGCAACTTGAAAATGGAATTATTGAAGAAGTGAAACCTACGATGAAAAAAGGAAAGCGCATTTATTACATGCCACATCGGGCTGTAATCAGAGAGACTAGTACAACCACTAAAACCCGCATTGTTTACGACGCTTCATCTCACGCGTCCGAAGTTGCATCGTTGAACGACTGTCTCGAAGTTGGAACGAATTTGAACCCTAATTTATATGACATTCTCATACGATTTCGTGAACGGAGGGTCGCCTTTACCGGGGACATTGCCAAAGCGTTCCTTCAAATTGAAGTGAGAGAGGAAGATCGCGACGCGTTGAGATTTTTGTGGGTTGATGTCGAGAACCCTCTAACGACTATGAGCCTAAGAACCTACAGATTTATGCGAGTACCATTTGGCGTAACATCTAGTCCGTATTTGCTAGCGGCAACGATAAGAATGCACGCGAAAAAATACAAGGAAACAAAATTGGAAATCAGTAAGATTTTAGACGATTCCTTATACGTGGATGACCTTCTGTCTGGCGCAGACACCGTTGAAAAAGCCCATCAGCTGATAGTCGAATCGCGGGAAGTAATGAGCGAAGCTGGAATGTGTCTCAGGAAGTGGCAATCTAATTCTTCCGAATTAAAACAACTTTTAAACGAAACCAACGGCGAAAAAACGCAAATTGAAGAGCCAGCCATTTTTACGCAATTAAAGGTCCTTGGACTTTCATGGGACAGTACGAAAGACAAACTTATTTACGACATTAAAGAACTCTTGGATTTTGTAAAGAATCGGTCTAGTACTAAGCGATGGGTAGTTAAATCAGTCGCGAAGATCTTCGACCCACTCGGATTCTTGTCACCGTTTGTAGTTCGAGCGAAAATTCTCTTTCAACAGCTTTGGGAGAAAGGAATAGGTTGGGACGATACCCTTCCTGAGGACTTAAAGGACACATTTGATTCATGGTGCTCCGAATTAAAAGATTTGAGAGAAATTAAAATCGAAAGGTATTATTTCAATGGAGTTGAAGAATTGGATACCGCAAACGTCGAACTACACTGTTTTACGGACGCAAGCCAGAAAACCTACGCGACCGTAGTTTACCTTCGGTATAAGAGCGTAGATGGAGAAAATAAATCAACTTTGATCACGTCGAAATCTAGAGTAGCCCCGTTGAAGAAACTTTCCCTACCAAGACTCGAGTTGATGGGAGCAGCATTAGGCGCGGAACTAACTAACAACCTCACCAATATATTTGAAAGGAAACCAACTAAAATATTTATGTGGACAGACTCGCAAATTGTTCTTGGATGGATAAAAGGAACGGCTTCAAGATGGAAACCGTTTGTTGAAAATAGAGTTCGCACTATCCAAACACTGTCGGATCCAATGAATTGGCGTTATTGTAGAAGTGCGGAAAACCCCGCTGATCTCCCAACAAGAGGTCGGAAGTTGAAGGATCTAGCAGAAGATGAATTTTGGTGGAATGGTCCCAAATTTATTCACGAAGAACCTGTGTCCCGAGAAATTATCGCTACCAATGATGACGTAACCGAAGAACCGCGAGAAGAGTTACGCGGCGCTTTTCAGGTTCTCGCAGTTTTAAATCAACCAGAACGCAATTTACCTATCGATATTAAAATGTATCGCACACTAAAAACTTTACACCGCGTAACCGCCTGGATATTTCGCTTTAATCATAACTGCCGCTACAAAAACAATGCTAAACGAACTGGAGAACTAACAGCCGAAGAAATTCAGCAAGCGGAAACTTACTGGATTAAAAATACCCAAAAGGAACAATTTCCCGAAGAAGTGGATCGCCTAACGAAACAATTGCCAATCAACAAAGATTCGAAAATTAGAACGCTGAATCCTAAACTGGACAGAAATGGGCTAATCCGCGTAAATAGCAGAATTTATGGAAGTGGTCTATCCTATGAAGAAACGAACCCGTGGATTCTCGCACCGAATCACCCTTACACCACGCTTTTAGTGAAACACTCGCACGAAAAAGTAATGCACGCCGGGATGACCAGTACGACAGTCGCCATACGGGAAAGATTTTGGATAATTAAAAACCGGAGATTCGTGCAGTATGTTCTGAAATCATGTACCATTTGCCAATTCTTTCGCGCAAAGCCGTCCCAAGCTATCATGGGACCCCTACCGGAACTACGCACTACACAAGCTCCGCCATTCGAGGTTAGCGGAATGGATTTCGCTGGACCGTTATACTGCCGCGACGGCCAGAAAGTTTACATCGCTTTATTTACTTGCGCAGTAACTCGAGCAGTACATTTGGAACTGGTTTCAAACCAAACTACCGAGAACTTTCTACTTGCCTTCAGACGTTTTGTAGCGCGTAGAGGACTACCGAAACGCATTATGTCTGATAACGCGAAAACATACAAACGCGCGAAAGACGAATTAAGCGAATTATTTAAGAACATCGCGAGTCCCGAAGTTGAACAATTTTTTGCAAATCATCAAATACGTTGGGTATTTATCGCAGACAGAGCCGCCTGGTGGGGTGGTTTTTGGGAAAAGCTCGTATCATCGGTGAAGAAAGCCCTACGCAAAGTGCTTGGACGCGCGAAACTGGCGCACGAAGAACTGGAAACCATTCTCACGGAAGCCGAAGCGGCTATCAACAGTAGGCCGATCACAACGCTATCAGAGGATCCCAGTGAGCCACGGCCACTCACCCCCGCGCATTTTTTATTGGGAGATCGAGCAACGAGTTTACCATCGAGAAGCTTCTCTGGAGATATCGCGGCGTCAGTTACCAGATCTGATTTAACTCGTAGATTGAAGTATCGCCAGACCATAATTGACGGATTCTGGCGCAGATGGAGCAAGGAGTATCTACTTCAGCTGAGATCAGCGCACCATCGCACACCGAACAAACCAACGCAACCACTGAAGGAAGGGGACGTCGTCATCATTGCCGAAGACAAGACACCAAGGCTATGTTGGAGAATGGGAGTTGTTGACGAAACCTTTGCGGGAAGAGATGGACACAGTCGTTCATGTATGGTGAGATTGGCGAATAGGACACGACTCCGTAGACCAATCCAACTACTGCATAAATTAGAACTTTAATTAACCTTGCTATTGAACTGTCAAGTTCAACTGGGGGGAATATGTTAAAACACATTTCTCATGTATTCTATATTGTTGATCAGTGTATATTTATGTATATAACCCTTTTAATTCATTTGCAAACACATGTTTCGAGCCTTTAAATTTTTTGTAAGTACGTGTATAAAAAATATTCGGGTTTTTTTTGTTTATTAAGCGCGCGATTTGACGTTGGATTTTTTCTGTGTGATTTTCGAGACGCGCGCTGGGTCTAACGGTAAAAAAGTCTGTTAGACGTTTTTGAAATAAAGTTGTTGTCTTTTTCGTTTTAAACCGGATGGTTGTTGGTTTTTTTTTGTCCTGCTGATAGTCGAATTCTTTTCGGTTCCACAAACCTTTAGATATTTTAGTACTGATAGTCGAGATTTTATAAAGGGGAACTAGACTATTAGGCCCACGGATCATCATTATCCCGAAGTAGAGGGGAACTAGTTCATGATGCCTGAATATCGTTATTATCCCGAAGTAAAAAGGTAACTAGATCATGATTCCCACGGATCGTCACTATCTCGAAGTAGAGGGGAACTAGTGCATGTTTCCCGAAGATCGTCATTATCCCGAAGTAGAAGGGGAACTAGAACATGATGCCCGCCGATCGACATTATCCCGAAGTAGAGGGGAACTAGTGCATGATGCCCGCGGATCGTCACTTTCCCGAAGTCTAAGGGGAACTAGACTATTAGGCCCACGGATCATCATTATCCCGAAGTAGAGGGGAACTAGAACATGATGCCCGCCGATCGACATTATCCCGAAGTAGAGGGGAACTAGTGCATGATACCCGCGGATCGTCACTATCCCGAAGTAGAAGGGAAACTAGACTATTATGCCCACGGATCATCATTATCCCGAAGTAGAGGGGAACTAGTTCATGATGCCTGAATATCGTTATTATCCCGAGTAAAAAGGTAACTAGACCATGATGCCCGCGGATCGTCACTGTCCCGAAGTAGAAGGCAACTAGAACATGATGCCAGCCGATCGACATGATCCCGAAGTAGAGGGGAACTAGTGCATGATACCCGCAGAACGTCATTATCCCGAAGTAGAAGGGGAACTAGTGCATGATGCCCGAAGAACGTCATTATCCCGAAGTAGAAGGGAACTAGACCACGATGCCCGGGTATCGTTATTATCCCGAAATATAACTAAGTATTTACTTTATTGGTTTTTTATTCTACGATTTTTTCAACAGAACTTTTATAACTCACCAATTTGATTATCTCGGTCACAATGTAGTCCGTTCTGGCTGCGGTGATGTTCTCGGCTCTGCAATTTTTGTACAGGGAACTAGAGACGCCCATAAGAACAATGAGTAATTGTTTCGCTATTCATTTGTCAAAGTGAAAGTGACTATGATGGATTTCATTCCTTTATTTCAGAAATTACGCTCTGTTGCATTTCACATTTAAAGGGTCACAGAATCATTTGAAAAATTCCACTCGAATTGCGTTTATCTGTTCCCTTTCCGTACCTAGTGATTGCGTATACAACCAATAAAATGTCGCCAATTTTACACGCCTTATATTCGAATGTTATACGACTATGCGGCCTCTTAATTGTAATTTTTCGAGTTTCATAGTTTGCGTTCATCTCAATTAGAGAACAGAAAATGCGGAATGTAATTATGATTTATGAGAGAGGTTTTGGGAACAGTAAAGTCAGACTGTCAACCATGGCTTTCTGTCTGTGGTTTTTAATATTTAGGCTGTCTCGGGAAACCAAGCAAACAACTAACATTTGTAAGTTTATTTACCGTAATATTTATCTTCTGAAAATAATGAAAACACTTTATAACAGACAATTTCATTATGAAACTATTACAAAAAGTTGAATGACACTTTGAAAATAGAGTGAGCGACCCCGCAGAAAAGAGTTTGTGATCATTTTCCGATTTGGAATTCTAGAAATCTATGGCACGAAATATAACATCGGTTTACAATGAATTCAAATTGTTTCGGATTTAATGAAATCCTACCGTAATTATTAACTAACCTCTCTTAACTGAAAATCGGTTGAAAGCCATACTTGTCTACTTGAATTTGTATGTGGACATTGAAGTACAGATTATGCGAATCAAGGTCAACTCGGATACACAGAGCAACGACATCAGTATCCGGTAAGATCAGCGTTGACTCTGACCGTGCCCAAAGCCCAAGGTCAATTCTTCGACTTCATTGTAGTTGAGCGCTCTCGTTGCTTTGTCTTTTCGCCTAAATTATCATAATTGTGTTTGGAGTTTTATGAGAATGTCTCACTATATTTGACACCCATTGGAAATGATCATCAACCTGGATTCTTAACTGATCTCTACTTCGTTTTACGATAATAATTTGAATACGCTAAAATTCATCACAGTTGAGAAACAAAATAAGCTGAGAATGAAATTATTTGTCGCCCGTCTTCAAAAGCAAACCAGTGTTGCCTCGCTCATATCCGGTTCCTTTGAAATTCTTCACCGGAAGTTCTCACGATAGCGCCGGTCATTCAAGTTCCTCTTTCCATCGCTGCAGGGGCAGAAAATCTAAAAGGTTCGAATTTTATTATAATTCGATGCAGGATTAAAGAATATCACGTTTTTTGATATACAAATTGAAAACAGATTGTTACAAATAAAATTGCTAATACCCTCGAATGTTTAAGCTAAGTCGGCAATTGGTAGCCTCAAAGAGCGTCTGTACAAATATAAGAACACGGTGGTTTCAAGTTATTGTCTCACTTACATTTCAGATTTATACTATAGAATGCGAAGGAATGAAAAAACTCAACGATTCAAAGTACACTATAAAGCAAATTTATTGTTAAAATATTTTAACCATTAAAATAATTCAACTAAAAAAAGGGCGCAACATGTTTCGGCTTGTGGCCGCGGTTTCTTAAAATTTATATGAATTGACGATGGAAAATGTATAACATGCATATGAACTTCAGGGGTTAGGTTAGGTTAGGTTAGGTTAGGTTAGGTTAGGTTAGGTTAGGTTGGGTTAGGTTAGGTTAGGTTAGGTAAGTTTGCAATACTAACTATCGGCAGAAACCATTAGGTAATGAAATTTGCCGAAATTCCAGAAAAATATGTATTACAATAGGCCTATATTATTAGTGCTATAGAAAGCAACGCCGTTTTGGGAAACGCTGTTTCGACAAAATACGGTTTTGAGAACCGCCGCTATGACAAAGCGCCGTTTGAACAATTTGTTGTTTTGGGAAACGCTGTATAAAGAAACGCTGTTATGACAAAGCGCAATTTTGACAAAACGCTGATTTGAAAAACGCTGTTTTGGAAAATGCTGATTAAACAAATGCTGTTTAGGAAAGCGCTGTAGTCCCTACAAATCCTTAACTTTATGTTTTTTTATTTTATTGTTGCACAAGAAACAGCGTCCAATAAGTGTTGAATATCCATATTTTTGTATGTTTATATATATATATACTAGCTGAAAGCACGGCCGGAGGCCGTGCTTTCAGCTAGTTGAGTAAATTGGGGTTTAGAAAACGGAAACAAAATGCACTTTACTTTAAATATGCAAATTAAATTATTTTTAAATAGTAAATAGGCATTTTTTAAAATTGCAAACGTTTAATAGTGCAAAATATCATATCTTGTAATATTAACATATATTTGATTTCTTTGATTAGTTTAAGATGTAATTATGATAAAGCTTTTTTGTGCACAATATTTATAGTTTCTCCGTTTGGAGTAAGTATGTACAGGTTATTTGCAGCTCCAACTCTGGAGCACGCCACATAAAGCATGGGTTTTCTAAATTAATTCCCGCAGTTTTAAGTGACTGTCCTTGCGAAGCTAAGATTGATTGGAAATTGCAGGCGTTTAAAATCAAATGGGGAGGGGCGGGGCTGAGAAAAGAGAACGAACGCAAGGGAAAAGGGTCGAAGGTCGTGCCATGCAGCAGCTAAGTGAGGCAATTAGAGCCAGAGAGATAAACTCCCGTCTCTCTTAATACCCGCGTCTCTTGACAGCGTGAGGTCACGGGTTTCGGTCTTGCGGTCACCGGTTATTGGTCCCGTGGTCTAAAACGACGAAGGTTAGCAATCTCAAGACGCCCCTATAACCTGACGCCAAGGGCCACAATGCCACAGTCCAAATTTCGTGCGAATCGGACAATTATCTTGGGCGTGCATAGAAGGTAACAAACCAATATATATATATACAAACATCAGATTTTATTTATATAGATAGATAGATAGATAGATATATATATATGTATTTTTTGTGGAAATTTTAACCACCTTAAAATTTTTATTAATTAGATTGCTTTTAAAATTAACTATTTGTGCAACTTAAATGTAATCGGTCAAATATAAAGTTCCCAAAATTGTGTATAAAATGTCTAAAATGACGTCCCGAGTCTTTTCTTAAAATTCTGTACGAGTAAATTTTGTTTATATTACAATTGTAGTTTCGACAAAGGGCGGATGTCGGCGTCGGCAAAGGTGAAAAGTAGAATTTCTCTGTCAGTGTGGTTAATACTGGTAAGCGTTGTGGGAGCCGATATTCAGCCTCGAGCTATTTCACGTTTTTGGGAAAGGTTTCGACCCTACCCTTTCTGCGTCACCAACACTGATTGTCGACAGTGGCATCTTTAAAACTTCTTTACGTTTTAAAAGGCGTTCATTCTGGTGTCTTCAGCTTGACCTCTCCAGAGTCCCATCGGCAGAATTCTGGCTGTCTTTCAGTGACCGTCATCGGTGCAGTGGCACCTAGAAGCTCCTTTAAAGGATTTAGTTGAACGTTCGGTTAGCAATCGATCTTTTATAATGTAACGTGGCCTTCTTGTTTTAGGGTGGCTCTTACGTCACCGTCTCTTACTTTGTCAAGTCTACGAGCACGCGCTACAGTTGCCATAAGACTCTAGCTTTTTCCAGCACGCGTGCTGAGAATCTACTGATAAAGTTGTTTTGTGACGTTAGAGCAACATATTCTATTTTTTTTACGTTTAATTCATTTTATTTTATACAAACAATTATTAATTTCGACGTTGCAGTACACTACATTTTCACACTAAAAATAGGAAATAGACTACTCGAAAACGCCCTTAAAGCTAACACTAGCTACCGTCAATTCTCAATTTCCCTTCCTGCTGCGAGATGTATACTGTATAGAAAAATATAGTTGGTAGTTACACGCTAGTTATAGATTTTCTGTCCTTTGCTTTAAGGGCGTTAAAAGTTGCTAACTGTCTTGGGTCATTTTTGACGGATCATGATTTTTGGTCATTTTTTATTTTTACAGAATAGCTTCCCAGCGCGTGCTCTCTGTCTTCATTAACTATAACTAGTAACGCAGGAGGAAACATTTACCCGTGTGACCTTCCGTATTTTATGGAAACACCTATTAGTAAATTCAGCTACGCTTGCCGAACTTGTTTTAATGTTGCTCTTACGTCCCAATGTCATAGCTTTATTAGAATAGCTTTGACACGCGCACGTGAAGATCCGAGGTTTCTGGCGCCCTAAGCCCGCGTTCGTAATATTACCAAAGTTAAACTTGTGACGTAGTAGCTACATCAAAAAACCAGAAGGCCACGTTAATTAATAAAAATTCCAATTACTATTAGTTTTCAATATCTCATTTTATTACCATGTTATTTGGATACGAAAGCTTACAAATGAAATTCAAGACACCGTACGTAGTTAGGTGTCTGTTTTATACTCCTGCTCCACGGAAAAACTATAAATGCTTCCACACTACAGGAGTTATAAATTAATTTAAGGAGAAGAACAAAGGCCAAGAAAACGGCATAACGAGAAGTACAGAAAAGAAAGAACAGGAAAGAAATCCAAAAGGCGGGAAAGAGGAAGGGTCAGAAGGACCCAGCTACAAATTCCGTTCTAATGGAAATTAACGTGGGAACATGTTTATAAATCCATTAGTTAAGTAATTATTTGGGTTTCCGCTGTCATTGCTCCGGCGCTGTAGCCGCTGGCGCCAAACATGCCTCCAAAACCTGCGACCGTACCAGCCATCCCTTTCTTCGCCATTGGCACCATTCTGGCGCCGGTTGGGGACATTCCATACCTCTCCACCCAGTCATTCATCAGGTTTTGGTCTTGATCCATCGTTCGTCGACGAGTCGCACGACTGGGCCATCGACAAACACAGGCAGGTCATCAACAGTACCCCGTAGATGATTGTTTTGTCCATAACTGCGGAATTTCTTCTGGTCTTCTTCGAACTAAAACGGGGGGAAAATAATGCCAAGTGTAATTGAGTTCAGAAATTAATGAAACATTAAAGCTGTAGCACTCCGTAGCTTTGACCATGGCCGCCATTTTTACTGTAATTTTTTTATCTATAGGAACAAGCATTTCTGACGTTCAATGATGTCACAATGCCCTAACTCTATAGCAGCGTTGCCAGACGTACCATAATTATGGTACAATTCATGGGCGTAGGAAGGTTTTTATTTCAGGGGGGGGGCAAACCCATAAATCTTTCGTTTTTCAAAGACAAGAACTCCTCAGATCTGATAGGTCTTTCTATAAAGTAACGTGGCCTTCTTGTTTTCTTGTAGCTCTTACGTCACTCTCTTAAGCTTTTACAAGTTCACGAGCTCGCACTTCAGTTACGAGGAACAAAGTTACTAACAAAGCTGTGTCTCGTGACGTAAGAGCAACATTTTATATTTCTACTTTTTACACAATTTACTTTATAGAAACATCTCTTTTTGGATAAGAATTTTGTAAATTTTAGGTACACACAGAAAAATATTATTGTAAATTTTACAGTAAGCTGCGGTCAGCATAGATGCCAGCAGAATGCTGTTAATTTCACAACCAACTCTGACTGTTTTTTTTTATTGTCATGCTTCCTGTTAAATTTACTGGACACTCTGCTGTTTAAAAATACAGAAAGATAAAGTTATATTTACAGAGTGTTGCTGTTTATTTAACCTTCATTCCAGACGTATTTAATACGGTAAATGCATGCAGTTTTTACAGTAAAATCCCAGTGTTTGCCGTAGTTTTAGTTATCAAACGTATTTAGTACAGAACCTATTCACAACCCTAAAATTTCATCAAACATTTTACGGATCACACCATTATCACATTGGTTAAATAAAAATTTTAAAATATTTAACCTAATATAATAAAAATGACTACTACGCTAGTTGATCACGTCTAGCTCGAGCCTTTGTAGTCAGTGGCGGACTGGCCATAGAGTGAACCTGCCCGATGGCAGGGGGGCCCCTCAAACATGATAGCTTTATAGTTGTTAAAGCATGGGCCCTTTTCTTATGGCAGCCCAAAATATTAGACCCAATCCGCCACTGTTTGTACTTTAGAGTTATTGGGAAAACCAAAGGAAAGTAAACTATTAACTTGGTTTCAAATTATTAAGCACACGATGAACAAGGGTTGTAATTAATATAGCAATTTGCGCGGGGTGCTACTTATACAAAAGAGTATATAAAAATATTTTTATCGGATATTATTATATTTAAAACTAAAATGAAACTTGTGCGATTTTAAAAAATGTTTTGACAACTAAATAATAATTAGTTGTTTTATATACTAGCGCTTGCCGTTTAAAACAGAAAAAACAGCAACGTGTGGTAAATTTTACGCATTTTTGAAGTAAAACGTCAACCACGTTTTCATATTGTTAATTTTAATCCACCCAAAAACCATTCGGTTAAAAATGGCAAGGTCCTTTAAACAAAAACGTCCCGTCCTATATTACTCTAGGCCATAAAAGTAGTGAAATCAAATAACGGGCAAGATCTGTAATTATATTCCCATAAACGTCATAAACTGGACTTATTTATCGACAAGTGATGTGCTCTGAAGTAATATGCTAGACCTTGCGCGTCCTAAGTGATTTACTGAGGAAGTGACGTTTTTGTTTAAAGCACCTTGCCATTTTTAACCGAATGGTTTTTGGGTGGATTTTATGCCTTTTTGTTTATAACAATAGAAGTGAAGTTATTATATTACCTTTAATCGAAACAAAGCGGAAATAATGTTTATAAACAAAATTGGAAAGTGAACTTTTACCTATTTGGAATATTGAGAACTGCCTAGCTCTTTCGGCAACATTGTGTACGTTTAGATATTGTTTACTTTAATTTTTTGAAAACGTGACGTCATTATGCTCTTTAATTAATTTTTTAATGTTAATAAATAGGCTTGTACGATTGTTATTAAACTTTACACGTTTTGTACTGTGTTTATTACTCACTGGCATGGTTTACCGCCCTCTAGCGGCCCACTGCCCACCCTGACGCTGGCGAGACACTTCGAACTCACTGCACCTCTTTCACTTAGAAACAACCTATAAATCAGTAGCATTCGAATGTTTAATCTATTTCTGTAATTATATTCCCATAAACGTCATAAACTGGACTTATTTATCGACAAGCCCTATGGCGGACAACCATCACCCTGACACTCGCACAGGCCCGGACTGGCCCGGGCGGCTAACCGGCGATCACCGGTCAGATCGGGGCCAACTCCAATTGGGGGCCAAAGAGGAAAAATTTTGCATTAATGGTAAATGGGGCCCAGACGATTGCATAGCCGGTGGGGCCAACTACTAGCCAGTCCGGCCCTGCACTCGCAAGACTATTGTTGCGAACTCAGCGCCCCTTTTTTCCTACAATCCACCTATAAATATGTTGCATACAGTTTTCAAGTATATCCGTTATAGCGGGCATTTTAACCTTTAAGACTATTTTTTCGAACACAGCGCCACGTTTTCACCTATAATCAACCCTCAAACCTTTTGCATTAATTTTTTTAAATCGCTGGTCGCTCCGGTTTAGTACTTCTTATGTGTTTATTACTCCATGGTTTCCTTACCAATTCGCTAAACTGTACATTTGTCGCCGTAGTTCAAGAACTATACCAGATATGAACTTCTCCTTTGGAAGGACACAATGGGAGCTTAATGTGAAAAATTTTTCCCAACTTCATTTAAATCGGTTCAGTAGTGTTTGCTGTAGAGCGGTCTGCGAGGAGAAGATGGAAGAAGAAGAAGAAAATTAAGCCTTACTTTTCCCCATTACTACGAAACGTCGCCTCAACCCTGTTCGATGGAATTCGTATATGTTTGTCGCGTTCCTGTAACCTTTCAAACGATGCATCACTTGTTTTGATACGACCTATAGTTTTTGAGATACGAGGGGGTAAAATCGGCTTCATTCTGACTCGAGATAATATAGCAAGTGCTCGGGTAGGTGCTCTACTGTATACCCGAACCTTGCATAGGGACTACGGTCCCTTTTGAAATAACTGTCATTTTAAAAACAGTACGATTATGAATTTTACAGTCGCTACTGTTTTCTTTTAAATACAGCAGAAAGCTGTAAATTGTACGACAAACTGCTGTTAACCCACTTTAACTGCACCTCGCTGTAAATTATAAACCTTATTTGCTGTTTTTTCAGCAGTAAGTTTTGAGTGTGTAGGCAAATTTAAATAAAAATCATATTTACTTAACTTTAAATGGTGTTTGCGTTTTTCAGTTTCTTACGCAGGAAGCGGAAATGGCTGATTCTTTACGTGACCTAAAAAGTCATCTTCGTGCCGTGTTGAAATTGAAAGTGATCAATCATTTAGATAAATTGACTCGGCTTCGTTGAAAGTTTCTTCTCGTTGCGTAATTGAGCTTGAACTTTTCACAATAAAAGATACAAATAAAGAAAGCGTACGGCAGTGTTAATTACCAAATCATCTGCAGTGGGAATCGGTGTGAATATAAATTAAAATTTACTAAACTAACTCAGAGTTTCCATGGGTTCGCCCCGTTCCGTAACTTCTTCTCGTGAACGACCACCAATAAGTTCGATTTGTTGGTATTGATCAGTAGTACTTGGGCTTTTAGGCACAAAAATATCACCCAGTGTTTTTATCCTTTTAGTTTTGTTTGACATTTTGTTGGAGCAAGTACTCTAAAATGGTTGAACTGAAATATATAGAAAATTCAAGACATAGGCTACTACCAACCACCATCCCCCCAATCTCCACCAGTTTTGGGTTCCGGGAAGGCCAGGCCTATTGACCGGCTGCGGTTGGAAAAGCGTTTAGTTTTAGTAACAAGAAATAAAGTGAATTGATGTGGTCTGAAATAGCTCAGCGCTCACTTTCATTTCGCCTTATACGTAGAAAATAAAATTAAAAATCGAGTAGCGCAGAAATATTATAAGCAACAACTAAAAAAAAGCGCTACGAATTCAACGCGTTAAAACCGAAGGAAAATTTGATAAAATTGTCGCTATATTCAAAATTTACCAATTGTAGAGTTCAATATTTCTGCCGCTTTGTATTTCCGTAAGTAATTTTTTATTCCGCCCGATGACCCCACATATCTATTCGATGCCTATATTCGAACACCACCCCATCCTGGAAAGCAAAATCAACCGGCTACAGAGTGCAGATACACACGGTAATAGTTCAATATGTATCCACCTTTCAATTTCAACTTGGTTTACAATTTAAGTTAGGTCAGGTTAGCAAAACATTCTACTCAAAATGGCAATTTCTAAACCAATAAATACACTAGTTTTATTTGGTATCCTATAGACTAAAATTTTCATAAAATTACTATCGTCGTGAGTTCTACTTCATAATTTCCTTAATATTATTTAAAAATGTAGGAGCTTTTTTAAGGTGGATAGAGTAGTATCAGTGCGACGTCACTCATGATTTTTATTATAGAGAAAAAAAAGCACCTTAAAAATTCCAACACAGTACACACACTAAAATAGGGACTTGGCAGTGCTACGTCACAGGTTTTTTTCAATAGTTTTTATCGTGCGGAGAAAAATATGACTACAATGGCGGCGGAGTGCCAAGTCTCTAGTGTAGAACTTTTCAATTTTCATAAAAATATTCCTTCCCGGCAAACACAAGTGGTCCCTGGGACGTCCTATGAATGTCTCAAAGTGCATTATACGTCCAAGTCCAAACGGATATCCAGACAATGTCGTTGGGCCGTGACAAAAATAATATATTTTTGAATTAATATCCAAAGTACTTCCAAAATATCGCTAACCAATTTGGACATCTCCTGCATGTCCTTTACAGATCCAAAATATCGATTCACATTTTACTAGAAAAGGGGAGAGTCGGCCTTCCATATCTTTCTTCCATGGTATGCCCCCCCCCCTGTAATAAATACCATCCTACGCCCCTTAATGAAGTGCACTATTATAAATACATTTGTTGTCCTTTCGCATCAATCTGCCGAAATTGTTTTAAAATACTTTTATATTATACACAGCGACGGTTGAGTGTTACCCATTTCGTATATTCGAAAATCACGTTCGAGTGTGGTCGTATGGTTAAAGATGAAAGATCTACGCTGCTTGCTGCTGGAGCCAACACGAGTTCGAGTCCCATCAATAAACATAATTAAACGAAGTTTATTTTAATTATTTATTATTAATAATTAACTAATTTTTATTTATTATTAATAATTAATTTTTTATTTTTTATTAATAATTAATTAATTTTTATTTTTTATTAATAATTAATTAATTTTTATTATTAATTAATTATTAAACTATAGGTAGTGTTATTTTAACATTTTAATATTAATTTTATTATTCATAATTATACATATATATATAATTTTAATAATCATATATATATATAATATATATATATAGTATTATATATATATAAATATAATATATTATATATATATATTAATATAATATATTATATATATATATATTAATATAATATATTATATATATATATTAATATAATATATTATATATATATATATATTAATATAATATATTATATATATATATTATATATATTATATATATATCATATATTGAATTGAATTGAATTGAAGTTTATTGTGTCATAAAGCAGCTTACAGCCAACAAGTTATGCCACAAGGCGTACAGATTCAATCAGAAAAAGAAAACGTTTTAAATTAGATTAAAATTATACGTTTGTTCTTCGTCAAATTTTGACAATCATAAGATAATAAATTTATCAGGTATTACCCATACAATTTAGAAATTTTTAAGAGAATAAATTATAAAGTATAATACATCAAAATTTAGAGAATTATCAAAGAATAAATCTATATAGTATAACACACACACACACATATATATATATATATATATATATATATATATATAGAGTGGCAAAATTAAGGTTAAAATACTAATTTAGTAAAATGTTCTTTAAAGCTAAACATTTGTTAAAAATATCGTTTTTAAAACCAACAGAATTATATGTAGACATAAGACGATTTGTCAAATTAGGTTCACGCATCTCTATATAAAAAGTATTTCTTTTCCGGTTACATCTTGTATTACAATTTAGTGACAGACAACTTAAAAGTTCCGGACACTGTATACGCGCCATTAACAGATTATTCAAAAATTTGATGTCAATTTTTTCTATGGAACTATTAATAGAGTCCAATTTATATGCACTTTGAAATCTTCATAAGTTTCATGGATAGAATTTAAATTGGGTGTTGATATTACATTACACAAATGGTATACCTTTTTTTGAATTTTCTCAAGGTTGTCTAAGTTGGATTCACAAGTACTACCAAACACTACAGAACAGTAAAGGATTGAAGGCTTAATTAACGAATTGTACAATTTTACTAAACACTGCACAGATTTCAATTGTTTGGAAATTTTAAATGAGGCGCCTAATAATTTATTCGATTTAATTTTAGTCTGATTAGTATGAAAAGTAAACAACAGTTTATGATCAAAATGTACGCCCAGATCCTTTACAAACGCTTGTCTTTTTAAAGTATTCCCGTTTAAATTGTAGTTAAAGTATAATATATTGGTCTTACGTGTATAAGATACGACTATAGTTTTTTTGTTATTTATGGGTATGTTATTTTCCATACACCAGTTTTGAAGCGAATTTAAATCGTCTTGTAAGTATTTACAATCACTAACTGTCTTTATAGTTCTGCATAACTTATGGTCATCGGCCAATTGAAAGAGTTTAGTATACTTCATTATGGGAGGAATGTCGAAAATATATACATTAAATAAAAACGGGCCTAAAGATAAGCCTTGGGGAACACCACAGGTGACACCATAGGAAACATCTGTGATTTCGCCATTGATTTTTAAATAATTGTGACGGTTTAATAAATAGTTCTTTACCCAATTATGTAATGGCCCAGATAATCCATGGTATTCCAATTTCTCTAATAATCTAGGATGGGAGACCCTATCAAAAGCCTTGGAAAGGTCTATATAAATTGTATCGACCTGTCCTCGACTTAATACTTCCGGTTGAACATAGTTGACAAAGCACGCAAGATTGGTTTCGACTGATTTACCACGCACGAAGCCATGTTGTGTTTCAGGAAGGTATATCCGAAACCAATCGTATAAGTATTTATGCATTACGTAATCAAATACCATGGCAAGTGCGTTCAGTACTGTGATAGGGCGGTAGTTGTTAGGGTCGCCTTGAAATCCCTTTTTGAAGATTGGTGAAATCACACCAACTTTCCAAGTTTCGGGGTAAACTCCACTTTTTAACGATAAATTAAAAATAAATTTTAGAGGTTTTATTAAAATTTCACCGCACCCTTTTATGATAAAATTAGGAATCCCATCTTTTCCCGATACCGTTGTAGGCTTTAGTTTCTTTATAGCGTCTGCTATGTCTTTTTCAATAGTCCGTAGAGAAAAAAAGTTATTAGGTTGAGTTTCCGGAAGCGAGCTAAAGTCTACGTGAGGAAGTCCAATATCATGAGCGATGTTAGAAAAACAGGAGGAAAATTCTTCGGCGATGTCGTAGTTAGAAGTGAGTAGGTGGTTGTTTATCATGAGATTAAGGTGTTGTCTGGAATTTTTCCGTTTCTTATTTACGTAGGACTAGAAGGTTTTACTATCTCGACCTACGGAGTTGGATATAGATTTTTCATAAGCTAACTTGTCTCTTGATATTAGTCCTTTAGTAGTTGAGAGTTGTCTCGCGTAATTATCCTTATTAACGCTAGTAGGGTCAACATGCCGATTCTAAAACAGTACAGTGAAAGGCCTCCACCGAGTGGAGACTGCTCCACCGAGTGGAGACTGCTCCACCGAGTGGAGACTGCTCCACCGAGTGGAGACTGCTCCACCGAGTGGAGACTGCTCCACCGAGTGGAGACTGCTCCACCGAGTGGAGACTACTCCACCGAGTGGAGATCGCTCCACCGAGTAGTAAACGTACAAAGGCAGGGTGGTGCTGGGTGGTGAACTAGCAACGCTAGACCACCATGGTGGTGAATTGTAGAAGGCAGCTGCCTTTCTGTGTATTAATGGTTGACCGTCAACTCATTACCCACCTCCAGAAAAGAAGGGCTATAATCCTGATTGACAGTCCCCGCTTTCCGTTGGGTGGAGAACTAGTAAAGCTAGGACATACCTGGTGGTGAACGTGTAAAGCTATAGAGAGTGGTGAACATGAAAAGGTACAGACTGTACCTCGATAAAATGAAAGCGTTATAGAAGGTAGCAGCGTTTCTCTGTATTATTGATAGAAGGTCCCCACCTGCAGAAAGAAGAGTTTTAATCCTGATTGACGTTCTCCGCTTTTTCACCGTCTGTATGAAGCGCGTACGTTTCTCCGATACTATTGTACACGTTCTACCGTACGAAGACCGTGTAAACTACGAATTGAGAAATAAACATCATTTTAATATGCAAATTAGATTAAAATTTGAACCGCTAATTTCCCCGGTATTATTTAAGTTGCGAATGAGTGGTGGTAAATGTTACAACGGTGGTGCCCAAAACCCTGCCGTACGAAGACCGTGTAAACTACGAATTGATAAATAAACAATATTTTATTATGCAACTTAGACTTAAATTTGAACCACTGATCTCCCCGGTATTATTAAAGAGGCGAATGAGTGGTGGTGAATCTTTCAGCGGTGGTACCCAAAACCCTGCGTTTTCTCACAGTGGCGACGTAAAATACCATGACGCAATAACTGAGAATATAAACTCAAGCGATCAGTGGATGACCATTCAAACAGGAAAATTCAAGTCAAGAAGAATAACCCAACAAGAACTATGTAAGTAAAATTTCCATAATCCTGGAGAAAAATTAGTTATGTAATTTTTGAATTATAGGTATAACAAATTTAATTTTTGGACTATAGGTATAAAAAATCGATAGTCGTTGATTTTGAATTCTTTGACGGGCGGTCCAGAGATGAAAAGCCGGAGAAAATAGTGAAAGAAGCGTCAGCATGTTCGGCCGAAACTACACCCCGGGTCGCATCGTGGACTTTCATCCCGCCGTACCCGCGAGCTGACCTCCCTTCCCGCACTCAACGACAGAACACTTGGGTCGAGAAAAATGTTCACGGCCTCGCTTGGGATTTTGGATTCACCCCGTACGGAAAACTAGAAGAATGCTTATCAATGGCCACTCGAGGCTATGACCGCGTATTTTGTAAGGGTGAAGAAAAGTGTCTATTTTTATTTGAACTAATACACCGTGAAGTTATAAACCTAAATGGTGTAGGGTGTCCGAAGATTACTGAATTAGATGAAGACGGACCCATGTTTGCGTGTCTTACCCCTCACAAAACGAACTTTTTAAGTAGGAAATATTCATGCGCTCTTGAAAAGAGTACATTATTTTCCGAGTGGGTATATAAAAATATGGAATATATAAATATGCAATTGGCAAACGAATAAAAATGTTTTGATTTACTAATGAAATTTTTATTTTATACATATTTAAAAGGGAATTGAATTCAAGAAATTGATTACAATTTGATTTGTAATCCACTGGTGTAGTCTCTAACGGTACCATGTATTTTCCGTGATTTACGAGTGATAGATACTAAATATAGGGAAAAACCATCAGGTGTTCGCTAGTTTTCGATGAACAACGAGAGATGGACCCATGTTTTCATGTATAATTAAACACAATACTAACTTTTTAAGTAGGAAATATTCATGCACTCTTGAAAAGAGTACATTATATGCAGAGTGGCTATATCAAAATATGGACCATGTAAATATGTAATTAGTAGATGAATAAAAAGAAATTACTTATTTAGTTCAAGAGTTTTATTAAAATTGAAAAAAATATATTTAAATTAAAAAAAACAAACATTTTCATATTTAAATTCTAAGTGCATTTGGAAAATTTTCCAAGGTGGTCCTCGTGATGGACGCACCTAGATGTTGCATTACCGCAACATCTAGGGCGTCCAACATGTTCCGACGCTCTTCCGTCATCAGATGACGTACATCCCTCCTCCGGAGGAAAAACGCCGTTATAGCTGTTTGGATGCTAGTTAAAGGAGGTTAAGTTAAGTTAATTATAAATATATATATATATATATATATATATAAGCATTATTAGAACAAATACGTACGCAAAGCCATCGGCGTTTAACTCTAAATACCCCTCCGGAGGAGGGATATAGAGGGCATCTGCGTTTCGGGAAGGACTAATATATGAAAGTAATATATATTAAAGAAAAATGTATAAATATTTGTATATATTAATTATACATACACGGGGAACATGTTTATCGCGATAATATCCTCAAGTGTCTCAAGGAGCGCTGCGATACCGCATTCAGCTCCTTGGACACTTGGGGACAAAAGCGATCTGATTAATGTCATGACCCTAAATAGATATATTGATAATTAAAAAAAAAACAATATATATATATATATTGAAAATGTAAAAAAAAAATAATAATATATTTACACAAAGCCATCTATATTTAAAATTGTGGCAGGCATTTCCTCCACTAGCTGACTTATGTAACCCTCAGGTGCGACTAATTGGTCTTCTTCTTCGGGTTCATCCGCATCTTCCTCAAACATTTCCCTAAAAATTTTATTTAATGTATAGTAATTTACAGAAAATAACCTAGCTTATAATAAATTTAAAAAAAAAAAAATACTTACAAATCTTCGCCGTTTATGATAGGGAAAGTATCTATGGAATGGTTAGATTCAATGTCGTCGTCGCCGTCTTCATCCTCGGAAATTGAATCTAACCATTCCATAGTTAGAGGTATCTTGCCGGCCACCATTTTGGATATATGGAACGTTGTAAAATAAAATCTGAGAACACGCTTTCTGGTCATCGTGAACTCCCTTTTATACGCGTTTAGAGGTCATGAAGGGTTTTGCCCATAGTTGTAAAAATAACGTTCGCAAAGGTTAAGTAGTAAGAAATACCCTAGTGACACTATGTGTTTTACGATCCATAGATACTAAATATAGGGAGAAACTTAAATACCCTAGAGTAAAACTACTGTTGCGGAAAAACCATCAGGTATTCGCTAGTTTTCGATGGACAATGAAAGGTTTTCTTAATATATTTGCGGTAATCCGTAGTAGAAACCACTCTCCTCGCACTTCCCCAACCTTTTCTCCTTTATGTCAATCATTGACGCGCGTGAAAATTGGAGAAAATTACAAAATGTCCTGAAGAAACCCAGTAACCCAACTAGGCTTCTTAACTTTGGATACGTTACTTTCAACGTATAGTTAAAGGGAGAGAGAGAGAGAGAGAGAGAGAGAGAGAGAGAGAGAGAGAGAGAGAGAGAGTTTTAGAAAAGCTTTAATTATCAACGATTTCAAACAATACTACAAAACAAATATTTCAAAATAATGATGGTTACCATACAGTTTAATTTAGAAATTACTTAGGGTAAGTTCTTTGTGATGCCAAGTTCTTTTAGAAAGGCTTCTTGACTAGGTTCACGTTCTTTGAGTATTAAGACACGGCTTATCACAATGCGCTTAATTTTATTAAAAATATTTGCAGTTTTTTCGTTAATCGAAAAGTTTTCAAAAATCATTATATTTTCTTTGGAAAGGGAATAGTAGTACTCTAAAAGCACACGTTTAATTATGATGAAGATGAAATTACAAAATTTATGTTCCCGGTTTTGGACGAGCAGCCAATAATCACAAGCTGAGTGCCTATGACCACAAAGCTCTTCGATCCAAAGAAAAGCCATTTCAGTTACACCTTCAACAAGAGGGCAAGTTAAATAAATATGACTTAGGTCACCCAAAGCCGGGCAGAAGTGACACGACGGGGTATCGCAACCGTCCGGGAAATGATACAGCCGAGAGGGAGAAGGCAGTGCTCCGTGTAGAAGGCGCCACTGAATGGCGTTTTCCATGCGCGTTGTTAGACTGGACACCCGCGAAACCATCCACGTCAGAGAGACTCTCCGACCGTAAAAGCCATTCGCGATATTAATAGGGGAAAAAGGTTTGGGAGGAATAAAGTCGTGGTGAACAAGGAGTTGATAAATAGTCCGGGTCAGTGTAAAATCAGTAAGTTTTAAAGATTTTATTCCGAAATAAGTAGAGGCCCTTAGATTGAATTTCAAAATGGAGGATGGGTCGTTAGTGGCATGAATGCAGCCATTTGCGTTGAAGAGATTCGGGAAAGCCTTTATGATGGCGTCAACTATCGCCTTATAGGCGTGAATGATAAAACGAGAAGGATGGGACATTGGAATGGCTTCTCCTAGGCGAAACCACGCGTTGGAAAGAGGATCTATGAGGTCTCGGACGCGACAGCGATCTGCAGAAACGAAACGAGAATGAAGGACGGTGCTAAAAGGGGCACCGCCCGGGTCAAGGATGAAACGGTTGTCGAAAATTGGCAGATTTCCGACAGTATCGAAAGAGAGATCGTCAGTTTGCAACACGATTGGCGACTCAGCCCACGTACGCAGAGACGAGGCGTAGACCGTGCGGCCAAGACTACCCAGAGGTAAAATGGAAAGAAAAATGTCGGAAATTGAGTTTAAGGAAGGTCGCAGGCCCCTCAAGACAGCCTCCGCGGTTATAACGTGCGGGAGCTTGGGAACGCTGGCGTTTACTAGGTCGGCACAGAGGGCTAAGCGAAATGCTTTAATTTTGGTTTCAATGTGGACAAGACCGAGACCACCACACCTCTTATCGAAGGTAAGTTTTTTCTCCGAGATCCAGTGGAAACTGTCCCAGAAGAATTGAGACATGGACCTCTGGACGTCGGAGACGAAATCCTTCGGAGGGTCGAGAACTTTAAGTCTATGCCAGAGCACGGAGGAGGCTAATTGATTGATTAATAGGACGCGACCGTAGGCCGAACAGAGATGTCTAAGTCTGTACCAGCGCCCTAAGACGCGACTAAGTCGAGTCATCAGATCCGGCCAATTCCGTTTTTCGTAATCGGGGGTGTTTCCTAAGAATACACCGAGGAACTTTCCACCATCCGAATTCCACGGCATATCAAGGGGCTGGTCCGTTCGGTGGCGCCAGGCGCCACACCACAAACCAAAAGACTTGCGATAGTTAACGAGGGCTCCCGAGACTCGACAAAAGAGATCGAGGGAGAACTTAAGAATTTTGAGAGAGAGAGAGAGAGAGAGAGAGAGAGAGAGAGAGAGAGAGAGAGAGAGAGAGAGAGAGAGAGAGACATACATCGCAAAATTGCACAATATTGTGTTTGGACGACAAAGTTTATTTTAATATAATTTATTCATAAATATTTTTTAAAGTACAAACAAGAATAGTAACCTAAGCCTACACACAAGAAACATCTTTACTCTACTTTAAATCCAATCAATTCTATTTCCGATATGTAAATAGATGGAAACATATTGCAAAAAATATCTTTTTCTTCTTTTAATTGGTAAAATACAATTCCAATATGTAAATATAAGTATAAAAATACGACAAAAACAACTTGCCTATATTTAAAATATGGTAAATTACAATTCTTATACACAAATATAGTCAGAAAGATACTATAAAAACAAAAAAAATGAAAATAAAATAAAATAAAACAACATTACAAAAAGTTCTAATGGTACTGATTCACGATGTCAATTATTCTAGATTTCGTTTCGAACTGAGAGACTGTTTAAACTAGTTCGCGTGTTTCCATATGGTTATAACTAACAAAACATAATTATTATAAAAAGTTCAGAAATGCTAAATTTAGGTCGTTTGAAAGACCCTTCTCTCTATTACGTCACAAATGTTTTGTTAAAAATAATGAAATTAATTATGAACTCCATTTAATATCATTAAGTGTCTATATACCAAAGTGGCTCTTTAGCCAACATCCTAAACATTTTGATAAAATAAATATATCAAGTTTTAGTATGAGAAACTTATATTTCTCAAGTATTGTAATTGTACATGTGATTCCGTATGAGGACCTGGTAAATTTATATATACGTAACGCTACTCATTTCAAATGGGTATACGAATACGTTAAATTACATTCCGATATGCAAATATATATATACTTGACGTTCATTACGTTTAAATAGACTTCCAAAATACAAATATAGATAGTAAAATACTAAAAAAAAACCCTCTTTCTCTACGTTAAAATAGATTTCAATACGCAAATATAGGTAGAAAAATACTACAAAATCACCTTAACTTGGCGTTCAATATGTTAAAATACTTTTCCGATACGTAAATATAGGTAAAACATTTAAACTCTACTTTTAATACAACAAAATACAATTCTGATATTCAAATATTTAAAAATACTTAATGTACTGAGTTACGTTTAAAAGAACCTTTTGTAAACACGAATTCATCCAATTGTTAATCATAAATTCCATATTAGATGGTGTATGTATGATTGGTAAGACTCTTGTCAGTAAAATACATTTTCAATGTGAAAATATAGATAGAAAAATACTAAAATCCCATTTTAAATTTGATAAAATACATTTCAGATATGTAAATAGGTAGAATAATACTATAAAATTCCTTTTTTCTACTTTTAATACGGCAAAATACAACCCCGATACGCAAATATATACAGAAAATACTAAAAAACCTCTATACTCTACGTTCAGTACGTTAAAATAGATTTCATTACGCAAATATAGTTAGAAAAATACTACAAAATCCCCTTAACTTGGCGTTCAATATGTTAAAATACTTTTCCGATACGTAAATATAGGTGGAAAGATACTATTAAAACATCTAAACTATACTTTTAATACAACAAAATACAATTCTGATATTCAAATATTTAAAAATACTTAATGTACTGAGTTACGTTTAAAAGAACCTTTTGTAAACACGAATTCATCCAATTGTTAATCATAAATTCCACATTAGATGGTGTATGAAAGAATCTTACCAATCTTACATACACCATCTAATGTGGAATTTATGATTAACAATTGGATGAATTCGTGTTTACAAAAGGTTCTTTTAAACGTAACTCAGTACATTAAGTATTTTTAAATATTTGAATATCAGAATTGTATTTTGTTGTATTAAAAGTAGAGTTTAGATGTTTTAATAGTATCTTTCCACCTATATTTACGTATCGGAAAAGTATTTTAACATATTGAACGCCAAGTTAAGGGGATTTTGTAGTATTTTTCTAACTATATTTGCGTAATGAAATCTATTTTAACGTACTGAACGTAGAGTATAGAGGTTTTTTAGTATTTTCTGTATATATTTGCGTATCGGAGTTGTATTTTGCCGTATTAAAAGTAGAAAAAGGAATTTATAGTATTATTCTACCTATTTACATATCTGAAATGTATTTTATCAAATTTAAAATGGGATTTTAGTAGTATTTTTCTATCTATATTTTCACTTTGGAAATGTATTTTACTGACAAGAGTCTTACCAATCATACATACACCATCTAATATGGAATTTATGATTAACAATTGGATGAATTCGTGTTTACAAAAGGTTCTTTTAAACGTAACTCAGTACATTAAGTATTTTTAAATATTTGAATATCAGAATTGTATTTTGTTGTATTAAAAGTATAGTTTAGATGTTTTAATAGTATCTTTCCACCTATATTTACGTATCGGAAAAGTATTTTAACATATTGAACGCCAAGTTAAGGGGATTTTGTAGTATTTTTCTAACTATATTTGCGTAATGAAATCTATTTTAACGTACTGAACGTAGAGTATAGAGGTTTTTTAGTATTTTCTGTATATATTTGCGTATCGGGGTTGTATTTTCCCGTATTAAAAGTAGAAAAAAGGAATTTTATAGTATTATTCTACCTATTTACATATCTGAAATGTATTTTATCAAATTTAAAATGGGATTTTAGTATTTTTCTATCTATATTTTCACATTGAAAATGTATTTTACCGACAAGAGTCTTACCAATCATACATACACCATCTAATATGGAATTTATGATTAACAATTGGATGAATTCGTGTTTACAAAAGGTTCTTTTAAACGTAACTCAGTACATTAAGTATTTTTAAATATTTGAATATCAGAATTGTATTTTGTTGTATTAAAAGTAGAGTTTAAATGTTTTACCTATATTTACGTATCGGAAAAGTATTTTAACATATTGAACGCCAAGTTAAGGTGATTTTGTAGTATTTTTCTACCTATATTTGCGTATTGAAATCTATTTTAACGTAGAGAAAGAGGGGTTTTTTTTAGTATTTTACTATCTATATTTGTATTTTGGAAGTCTATTTAAACGTAATGAACGTCAAGTATATATATATTTGCATATCGGAATGTAATTTAACGTATTCGTATACCCATTTGAAATGAGTAGCGTTACGTATATATAAATTTACCAGGTCCTCATACGGAATCACATGTACAATTACAATACTTGAGAAATATAAGTTTCTCATACTAAAACTTGATATATTTATTTTATCAAAATGTTTAGGATGTTGGCTAAAGAGCCACTTTGGTATATAGACACTTAATGATATTAAATGGAGTTCATAATTAATTTCATTATTTTTAACAAAACATTTGTGACGTAATAGAGAGAAGGGTCTTTCAAACGACCTAAATTTAGCATTTCTGAACTTTTTATAATAATTATGTTTTGTTAGTTATAACCATATGGAAACACGCGAACTAGTTTAAACAGTCTCTCAGTTCGAAACGAAATCTAGAATAATTGACATCGTGAATCAGTACCATTAGAACTTTTTGTAATGTTGTTTACCATTGAGTGGGTTAACTCCGGATAATTGTACGATTTAATATTAACATCATAATAATAATAATATATCAATATTGAAAAATTTATAGAAATAAAAGGTGACTATTGTAGAAAAAAGAGATCTTATTTAAAACATTTCTTAATTTCTTTATTGGCTTAAAATATTATTTTGTTTAACGTCTTAGTTTGTATGTGAGTTAGTGTACAATTCCCCACCGGGTGAAATATTCTGTCTATAGCCAATTGGAGATAATGTCTGTACAAATTTACAATATTTAAAATTTTTCCGAATGCACTTTTTCTAGGGCAGCGGTTCCCATTTAATATTGGAATATTTATAGTAATAAAAAGTAACTATTGTAGAAAATAAAAGAGGTTTTAATTAAAACATATCCTAATTTCTTTATTGTCTTAAAATATTTACAATATTTACAAATTATTATTTTGTTTAACGTCTTTCATTTTTATTAATGTAATTGCTTGACTTAAATGAAGCGTGAAAATTATTAGTTCCAAATGATATTTGCAAATCTTATCCACACTAATTTTATTTTATTTTATTTTATTTTATTTTCATTTTTTTTGTTTTTATAGTATCTTTCTGACTATATTTGTGTATAAGAATTGTAATTTACCATATTTTAAATATAGGCAAGTTGTTTTTGTCGTATTTTTATACTTATATTTACATATTGGAATTGTATTTTACCAATTAAAAGAAGAAAAAGATATTTTTTGCAATATGTTTCCATCTATTTACATATCGGAAATAGAATTGATTGGATTTAAAGTAGAGTAAAGATGTTTCTTGTGTGTAGGCTTAGGTTACTATTCTTGTTTGTACTTTAAAAAATATTTATGAATAAATTATATTAAAATAAACTTTGTCGTCCAAACACAATATTGTGCAATTTTGCGATGTATGTCTCTCTCTCTCTCTCTCTCTCTCTCTCTCTCTCTCTCTCTCTCTCTCTCTCTCTCTCTCTCTCTCTCTCTCTCTCTCTCTCTCTCTCTCTCTCTCTCTCTCTCTCTCTCTCTCTCTCTCTCTCTCTCTCTCTCTCTCTCTCTCTCTCTCTCTCTCTCTCTCTCTCTCTCTCTCTCTCTCTCTCTCTCTCTCTCTCTCTCTCTCTCTCTCTCTCTCTCTCTCTCTCTCTCTCTCTCTCTCTCTCTCTCTCTCTCTCTCTCTCTCTCTCTCTCTCTCTCTCTCTCTCTCTCTCTCTCTCTCTCTCTCTCTCTCTCTCTCTCTCTCTCTCTCTCTCTCTCTCTCTCTCTCTCTCTCTCTCTCTCTCTCTCTCTCTCTCTCTCTCTCTCTCTCTCTCTCTCTCTCTCTCTCTCTCTCTCTCTCTCTCTCTCTCTCTCTCTCTCTCTCTCTCTCTCTCTCTCTCTCTCTCTCTCTCTCTCTCTCTCTCTCTCTCTCTCTCTCTCTCTCTCTCTCTCTCTCTCTCTCTCTCTCTCTCTCTCTCTCTCTCTCTCTCTCTCTCTCTCTCTCTCTCTCTCTCTCTCTCTCTCTCTCTCTCTCTCTCTCTCTCTCTCTCTCTCTCTCTCTCTCTCTCTCTCTCTCTCTCTCTCTCTCTCTCTCTCTCTCTCTCTCTCTCTCTCTCTCTCTCTCTCTCTCTCTCTCTCTCTCTCTCTCTCTCTCTCTCTCTCTCTCTCTCTCTCTCTCTCTCTCTCTCTCTCTCTCTCTCTCTCTCTCTCTCTCTCTCTCTCTCTCTCTCTCTCTCTCTCTCTCTCTCTCTCTCTCTCTCTCTCTCTCTCTCTCTCTCTCTCTCTCTCTCGTGCTCGTTTTATTAAGTTGACGCTTTTCAACGCTCCCGATTTTTTGAGTATTTTTCGAGATTAAAGTGCCGTTTAGGCCCCATTTTTGTTTATTTCCGGTTCGTGAAAGTCCCATCTACCTTCTGTTACAAGTTTCTTCCCGTATAAACCGATATTTTCGGTTTTAGGACCGTTTTCAGAAACGGTACCTTCGCCTGAAAAGTCGAATTTTCGGCTTTTTAGGCTTCTCGCCTTTTGAATCTTTTTTATTTCGCTCGCGCGAAATAAAAATTTCAAATCTCGCGCCGATGGCTACTAAGCCTAACGCCGGGATGCCCGACTCGTCGCCATACAAAACGGCTTTCTTCCGAAACCGCTTCGGCCAATCCAACTCAACCGTCTCCAACCGAAACCAAACTAAACCAAAACAAGACCTCCCGATTCAACCGAAGAAAACCATTTTCCGATCCCGACCCAACGACTCATCTTCCACCGGCACGTCCAATAAGAAAATCACCGCTGCTCACGGTATCCTTATCGACTCTTCCATCTATACCTACTCGAACAAGGAACTGATTGATGCTATCAAGACCGCTACGAATCCCTCCCAAATCTACTCTTTTGGCCGAATACAAGGTACATTTCAACTGTTTTTCAAAAATCCGACATGGGCGACTGAACTCAAGACCAACGGTCTCCCGATGCCCGACCACTCACTGGTGCAATGCCACGCGATTGGTACTCCTCCAACGCGGGTTGTTGTATCGGACGTGCCTTCCCACTTTGAGAACCCTGATCTACGGGAGATGATGTCGACTTACGGTTCCGTCGTCGGGCCCATCAAATCTCTGAGAGCGGCATACACTGATCCTGATCTCCCTGGATTGCAAAGTCTTCGGAGACAGGTGATGATTAAATTCCCGACCACTAAAGCTCGAGAGAGCCTACCCGAAAGAATTTTTGTTGAGTTAGATGATGTTCCCTACACCTTTTTCGTTTCCACCGACATCAAGTGTCACCTCTGCCACGACATCGGCCACACGCGTGAGTTCTGCCCCAAAAGGAAAGACTCCGCTGTTTACACTCCAGAAGGTGAGACTTCCACAAGACCAAAGGAAGTAGACGAAATTGAGAGGCCCGTTTTAGAGAAATCGAAGTCATCCTCGTTCACTGACGTTACTATGACGTCCGTTGAGGAGACTGTTCCACTTTCCATCTACCCAGGCTTGGATATGACCCCAATAACGGTCAATTGCAATGAATCTGATGGCGTAAGTTGGTTTCGACCTCCGGCAGCCACTCCTGTATCCAAACATCCTCCTGGCTTAACAGTTCTTTCGAAATCAAAACGACAGTCTCCAGCACCGCAACATTCAACACCTTTAAAGAAGCAATCCATCGCCCAATCTGACATACCCAAGGCTCTATCACAAAAATCAGCGTCTTCTTATTCAAGCGTAGTCTCTGACACCGACCTCGCCGACTTTCTTGATTCGGACTTTTCTCAAAATTCTTCTAGCACCGCTCCGCTTTCTGATTCTTCGCTTGTAAGCCTATTTGACTCCATGTATCGCTCTAAAATTCCCATCCTCGATCATGTTCGCCAACATACTAATTCACCTGTCGCTCTTCTTAAACAACTCGAAGGTATTCGAAAAAACGATACCACCTACCGCAAGAGCCCGCTTTCTAGACTTTCAAAACAAGCAATCTATCAATGGGAACGAAAAATTATGCACGCTTTGAAAAATGAATCTGAATCATGTCATTAATTATTTTAATTGATTTCATGTAACCGTTTTTATATTTTTATTTTATTCCTTGCATTGTATTTAAAATTCGCCGTTTTAGCTTAATGTTTTAATTTAATTTTAAATCTGATTCGATACCTGGTTTTCCTTATTTATGTGTACATGCAAAATTTGATATATTGTACATTTTTTATTAATTCACATATGTTTATCTAATTTGATCCTGCTAAATAAAGCATTTTTATACTCTCTCTCTCTCTCTCTCTCTCTCTCTCTCTCTCTCTCTCTCTCTCTCTCTCTCTCTCTCTCTCTCTCTCTCTCTCTCTCTCTCTCTCTCTCTCTCTCTCTCTCTCTCTCTCTCTCTCTCTCTCTCTCTCTCTCTCTCTCTCTCTCTCTCTCTCTCTCTCTCTCTCTCTCTCTCTCTCTCTCTCTCTCTCTCTCTCTCTCTCTCTCTCTCTCTCTCTCTCTCTCTCTCTCTCTCTCTCTCTCTCTCTCTCTCTCTCTCTCTCTCTCTCTCTCTCTCTCTCTCTCTCTCTCTCTCTCTCTCTCTCTCTCTCTCTCTCTCTCTCTCTCTCTCTCTCTCTCTCTCTCTCTCTCTCTCTCTCTCTCTCTCTCTCTCTCTCTCTCTCTCTCTCTCTCTCTCTCTCTCTCTCTCTCTCTCTCTCTCTCTCTCTCTCTCTCTCTCTCTCTCTCTCTCTCTCTCTCTCTCTCTCTCTCTCTCTCTCTCTCTCTCTCTCTCTCTCTCTCTCTCTCTCTCTCTCTCTCTCTCTCTCTCTCTCTCTCTCTCTCTCTCTCTCTCTCTCTCTCTCTCTCTCTCTCTCTCTCTCTCTCTCTCTCTCTCTCTCTCTCTCTCTCTCTCTCTCTCTCTCTCTCTCTCTCTCTCTCTCTCTCTCTCTCTCTCTCTCTCTCTCTCTCTCTCTCTCTCTCTCTCTCTCTCTCTCTCTCTCTCTCTCTCTCTCTCTCTCTCTCTCTCTCTCTCTCTCTCTCTCTCTCTCTCTCTCTCTCGTGCTCGTTTTATTAAGTTGACGCTTTTCAACGCTCCCGATTTTTTGAGTATTTTTCGAGATTAAAGTGCCGTTTAGGCCCCATTTTTGTTTATTTCCGGTTCGTGAAA
The DNA here is from genome assembly GCF_980474605.1 of Leiobunum rupestre. Lineage (NCBI taxonomy): Eukaryota > Metazoa > Arthropoda > Arachnida > Opiliones > Sclerosomatidae > Leiobunum > Leiobunum rupestre. The sequence goes on along the minus strand of NC_143385.1, from coordinate 52,591,879 downwards.
GTCCCATCTACCTTCTGTTACAAGTTTCTTCCCGTATAAACCGATATTTTCGGTTTTAGGACCGTTTTCAGAAACGGTACCTTCGCCTGAAAAGTCGAATTTTCGGCTTTTTAGGCTTCTCGCCTTTTGAATCTTTTTTATTTCGCTCGCGCGAAATAAAAATTTCAAATCTCGCGCCGATGGCTACTAAGCCTAACGCCGGGATGCCCGACTCGTCGCCATACAAAACGGCTTTCTTCCGAAACCGCTTCGGCCAATCCAACTCAACCGTCTCCAACCGAAACCAAACTAAACCAAAACAAGACCTCCCGATTCAACCGAAGAAAACCATTTTCCGATCCCGACCCAACGACTCATCTTCCACCGGCACGTCCAATAAGAAAATCACCGCTGCTCACGGTATCCTTATCGACTCTTCCATCTATACCTACTCGAACAAGGAACTGATTGATGCTATCAAGACCGCTACGAATCCCTCCCAAATCTACTCTTTTGGCCGAATACAAGGTACATTTCAACTGTTTTTCAAAAATCCGACATGGGCGACTGAACTCAAGACCAACGGTCTCCCGATGCCCGACCACTCACTGGTGCAATGCCACGCGATTGGTACTCCTCCAACGCGGGTTGTTGTATCGGACGTGCCTTCCCACTTTGAGAACCCTGATCTACGGGAGATGATGTCGACTTACGGTTCCGTCGTCGGGCCCATCAAATCTCTGAGAGCGGCATACACTGATCCTGATCTCCCTGGATTGCAAAGTCTTCGGAGACAGGTGATGATTAAATTCCCGACCACTAAAGCTCGAGAGAGCCTACCCGAAAGAATTTTTGTTGAGTTAGATGATGTTCCCTACACCTTTTTCGTTTCCACCGACATCAAGTGTCACCTCTGCCACGACATCGGCCACACGCGTGAGTTCTGCCCCAAAAGGAAAGACTCCGCTGTTTACACTCCAGAAGGTGAGACTTCCACAAGACCAAAGGAAGTAGACGAAATTGAGAGGCCCGTTTTAGAGAAATCGAAGTCATCCTCGTTCACTGACGTTACTATGACGTCCGTTGAGGAGACTGTTCCACTTTCCATCTACCCAGGCTTGGATATGACCCCAATAACGGTCAATTGCAATGAATCTGATGGCGTAAGTTGGTTTCGACCTCCGGCAGCCACTCCTGTATCCAAACATCCTCCTGGCTTAACAGTTCTTTCGAAATCAAAACGACAGTCTCCAGCACCGCAACATTCAACACCTTTAAAGAAGCAATCCATCGCCCAATCTGACATACCCAAGGCTCTATCACAAAAATCAGCGTCTTCTTATTCAAGCGTAGTCTCTGACACCGACCTCGCCGACTTTCTTGATTCGGACTTTTCTCAAAATTCTTCTAGCACCGCTCCGCTTTCTGATTCTTCGCTTGTAAGCCTATTTGACTCCATGTATCGCTCTAAAATTCCCATCCTCGATCATGTTCGCCAACATACTAATTCACCTGTCGCTCTTCTTAAACAACTCGAAGGTATTCGAAAAAACGATACCACCTACCGCAAGAGCCCGCTTTCTAGACTTTCAAAACAAGCAATCTATCAATGGGAACGAAAAATTATGCACGCTTTGAAAAATGAATCTGAATCATGTCATTAATTATTTTAATTGATTTCATGTAACCGTTTTTATATTTTTATTTTATTCCTTGCATTGTATTTAAAATTCGCCGTTTTAGCTTAATGTTTTAATTTAATTTTAAATCTGATTCGATACCTGGTTTTCCTTATTTATGTGTACATGCAAAATTTGATATATTGTACATTTTTTATTAATTCACATATGTTTATCTAATTTGATCCTGCTAAATAAAGCATTTTTATACTCTCTCTCTCTCTCTCTCTCTCTCTCTCTCTCTCTCTCTCTCTCTCTCTCTCTCTCTCTCTCTCTCTCTCTCTCTCTCTCTCTCTCTCTCTCTCTCTCTCTCTCTCTCTCTCTCTCTCTCTCTCTCTCTCTCTCTCTCTCTCTCTCTCTCTCTCTCTCTCTCTCTCTCTCTCTCTCTCTCTCTCTCTCTCTCTCTCTCTCTCTCTCTCTCTCTCTCTCTCTCTCTCTCTCTCTCTCTCTCTCTCTCTCTCTCTCTCTCTCTCTCTCTCTCTCTCTCTCTCTCTCTCTCTCTCTCTCTCTCTCTCTCTCTCTCTCTCTCTCTCTCTCTCTCTCTCTCTCTCTCTCTCTCTCTCTCTCTCTCTCTCTCTCTCTCTCTCTCTCTCTCTCTCTCTCTCTCTCTCTCTCTCTCTCTCTCTCTCTCTCTCTCTCTCTCTCTCTCTCTCTCTCTCTCTCTCTCTCTCTCTCTCTCTCTCTCTCTCTCTCTCTCTCTCTCTCTCTCTCTCTCTCTCTCTCTCTCTCTCTCTCTCTCTCTCTCTCTCTCTCTCTCTCTCTCTCTCTCTCTCTCTCTCTCTCTCTCTCTCTCTCTCTCTCTCTCTCTCTCTCTCTCTCTCTCTCTCTCTCTCTCTCTCTCTCTCTCTCTCTCTCTCTCTCTCTCTCTCTCTCTCTCTCTCTCTCTCTCTCTCTCTCTCTCTCTCTCTCTCTCTCTCTCTCTCTCTCTCTCTCTCTCTCTCTCTCTCTCTCTCTCTCTCTCTCTCTCTCTCTCCCTTTAACTATACGTTGAAAGTTACGTATCCAAAGTTAAGTAGCCTAGTTGGGTTACTGGGTTTCTTCAGGACATTTTGTAATTTTCTCCAATTTTCACGCGCGTCAATGATTGACATAAAGGAGAAAAGGTTGGGGAAGTGCGAGGAGAGTGGTTTCTACTACGGATTACCGCAAATATATTAAGAAAACCTTTCATTGTCCATCGAAAACTAGCGAATACCTGATGGTTTTTCCGCAACAGTAGTTTTACTCTAGGGTATTTAAGTTTCTCCCTATATTTAGTATCTATGGATCGTAAAACACATAGTGTCACTAGGGTATTTCTTACTACTTAACCTTTGCGAACGTTATTTTTACAACTATGGGCAAAACCCTTCATGACCTCTAAACGCGTATAAAAGGGAGTTCACGATGACCAGAAAGCGTGTTCTCAGATTTTATTTTACAACGTTCCATATATCCAAAATGGTGGCCGGCAAGATACCTCTAACTATGGAATGGTTAGATTCAATTTCCGAGGATGAAGACGGCGACGACGACATTGAATCTAACCATTCCATAGATACTTTCCCTATCATAAACGGCGAAGATTTGTAAGTATTTTTTTTTTTTTAAATTTATTATAAGCTAGGTTATTTTCTGTAAATTACTATACATTAAATAAAATTTTTAGGGAAATGTTTGAGGAAGATGCGGATGAACCCGAAGAAGAAGACCAATTAGTCGCACCTGAGGGTTACATAAGTCAGCTAGTGGAGGAAATGCCTGCCACAATTTTAAATATAGATGGCTTTGTGTAAATATATTATTATTTTTTTTTTACATTTTCAATATATATATATATATTGTTTTTTTTTTTAATTATCAATATATCTATTTAGGGTCATGACATTAATCAGATCGCTTTTGTCCCCAAGTGTCCAAGGAGCTGAATGCGGTATCGCAGCGCTCCTTGAGACACTTGAGGATATTATCGCGATAAACATGTTCCCCGTGTATGTATAATTAATATATACAAATATTTATACATTTTTCTTTAATATATATTACTTTCATATATTAGTCCTTCCCGAAACGCAGATGCCCTCTATATCCCTCCTCCGGAGGGGTATTTAGAGTTAAACGCCGATGGCTTTGCGTACGTATTTGTTCTAATAATGCTTATATATATATATATATATTTATAATTAACTTAACTTAACCTCCTTTAACTAGCATCCAAACAGCTATAACGGCGTTTTTCCTCCGGAGGAGGGATGTACGTCATCTGATGACGGAAGAGCGTCGGAACATGTTGGACGCCCTAGATGTTGCGGTAATGCAACATCTAGGTGCGTCCATCACGAGGACCACCTTGGAAAATTTTCCAAATGCACTTAGAATTTAAATATGAAAATGTTTGTTTTTTTTAATTTAAATATATTTTTTTCAATTTTAATAAAACTCTTGAACTAAATAAGTAATTTCTTTTTATTCATCTACTAATTACATATTTACATGGTCCATATTTTGATATAGCCACTCTGCATATAATGTACTCTTTTCAAGAGTGCATGAATATTTCCTACTTAAAAAGTTAGTATTGTGTTTAATTATACATGAAAACATGGGTCCATCTCTCGTTGTTCATCGAAAACTAGCGAACACCTGATGGTTTTTCCCTATATTTAGTATCTATCACTCGTAAATCACGGAAAATACATGGTACCGTTAGAGACTACACCAGTGGATTACAAATCAAATTGTAATCAATTTCTTGAATTCAATTCCCTTTTAAATATGTATAAAATAAAAATTTCATTAGTAAATCAAAACATTTTTATTCGTTTGCCAATTGCATATTTATATATTCCATATTTTTATATACCCACTCGGAAAATAATGTACTCTTTTCAAGAGCGCATGAATATTTCCTACTTAAAAAGTTCGTTTTGTGAGGGGTAAGACACGCAAACATGGGTCCGTCTTCATCTAATTCAGTAATCTTCGGACACCCTACACCATTTAGGTTTATAACTTCACGGTGTATTAGTTCAAATAAAAATAGACACTTTTCTTCACCCTTACAAAATACGCGGTCATAGCCTCGAGTGGCCATTGATAAGCATTCTTCTAGTTTTCCGTACGGGGTGAATCCAAAATCCCAAGCGAGGCCGTGAACATTTTTCTCGACCCAAGTGTTCTGTCGTTGAGTGCGGGAAGGGAGGTCAGCTCGCGGGTACGGCGGGATGAAAGTCCACGATGCGACCCGGGGTGTAGTTTCGGCCGAACATGCTGACGCTTCTTTCACTATTTTCTCCGGCTTTTCATCTCTGGACCGCCCGTCAAAGAATTCAAAATCAACGACTATCGATTTTTTATACCTATAGTCCAAAAATTAAATTTGTTATACCTATAATTCAAAAATTACATAACTAATTTTTCTCCAGGATTATGGAAATTTTACTTACATAGTTCTTGTTGGGTTATTCTTCTTGACTTGAATTTTCCTGTTTGAATGGTCATCCACTGATCGCTTGAGTTTATATTCTCAGTTATTGCGTCATGGTATTTTACGTCGCCACTGTGAGAAAACGCAGGGTTTTGGGTACCACCGCTGAAAGATTCACCACCACTCATTCGCCTCTTTAATAATACCGGGGAGATCAGTGGTTCAAATTTAAGTCTAAGTTGCATAATAAAATATTGTTTATTTATCAATTCGTAGTTTACACGGTCTTCGTACGGCAGGGTTTTGGGCACCACCGTTGTAACATTTACCACCACTCATTCGCAACTTAAATAATACCGGGGAAATTAGCGGTTCAAATTTTAATCTAATTTGCATATTAAAATGATGTTTATTTCTCAATTCGTAGTTTACACGGTCTTCGTACGGTAGAACGTGTACAATAGTATCGGAGAAACGTACGCGCTTCATACAGACGGTGAAAAAGCGGAGAACGTCAATCAGGATTAAAACTCTTCTTTCTGCAGGTGGGGACCTTCTATCAATAATACAGAGAAACGCTGCTACCTTCTATAACGCTTTCATTTTATCGAGGTACAGTCTGTACCTTTTCATGTTCACCACTCTCTATAGCTTTACACGTTCACCACCAGGTATGTCCTAGCTTTACTAGTTCTCCACCCAACGGAAAGCGGGGACTGTCAATCAGGATTATAGCCCTTCTTTTCTGGAGGTGGGTAATGAGTTGACGGTCAACCATTAATACACAGAAAGGCAGCTGCCTTCTACAATTCACCACCATGGTGGTCTAGCGTTGCTAGTTCACCACCCAGCACCACCCTGCCTTTGTACGTTTACTACTCGGTGGAGCGGTCTCCACTCGGTGGAGTAGTCTCCACTCGGTGGAGTAGTCTCCACTCGGTGGAGCAGTCTCCACTCGGTGGAGCAGTCTCCACTCGGTGGAGCAGTCTCCACTCGGTGGAGCAGTCTCCACTCGGTGGAGGCCTTTCACTGTACTGTTTTAGAATCGGCATGTTGACCCTACTAACGCTTGATGGTATACGTTTTAACTTTCTATGCAGGTAGCGCTTTAACTTTATAGCTTTAATTGAATCAACAGAAAACCAGTCCGGAAAGGTAAGTTTATTTTTGCGTTTACTAGTTGTCACATTTACTGTGCGGGCAGGTATAAATTTATCAATTGCTTTTTTTAAGGTTGTAGTTAAAGACTTTACGGCTTCATCAACATCAGTCATTTCATACAATGAAGTAAAGCTACTTCGTTCCATGTATTGGTAGAAAGAGAGGTAGTCCCCTTGCTTATATTTAAATGACGTACATTGATGACTTAAGCGGAGGTCAAGTGAATCGTGGTAAGTAAGGCAAAACGCTGGGTGCAAGACGTCTTCTTTTACTAGATCACAGCTTTGTTTTTGTTAACAAAGCAAAGATCTAAAATATTGGCTTGTGAGTTTCGTAAGTAATTTTCCTGGGTTAAAACAATGAATGAAATTAATTCAAAAATAAACTCTGATTTCTTTTGAGGGTAGTATCTACAGTTGCTATTATCAAGGCTATTCCAAATTACACCGGGTAGATTGAAATCGCCCAAGAGTATAATCTGTCCTTGAAATGTGTGTAGTTTTAAAATAAGTAGCTCTGTTAATTCTTGGTATTTGACAACGTCAAGGCTTGGTGAAAGATAAATGTTACCTAAGAGCACCGATGTTCCGTCCGTTAGCTTTATTTCTAACCAGACGGCTTCAAAATTGGATTCTAAATCTTGCCGCCGCACACAATTTATGTCCTTACGTACGGCGATCAAAGCTCCATCTGCGAAGCCTAAACGATCATTACGATGAATTGTATAAGAAACCGGAAAAAAGTCGGAGTCGGAGTGTTCCGGAGATAGGAAAGTCTCCGTGATACAATAGATGGGTAAGTTGAAAGCAATTATATTGGTAAGAAGTTACTCGGCTTTCGTACATAGACCACGAACGTTTTGATACAATATTTTAATTGTATTCTCCATAATATAATTATAATATATTATCAAGAATGTATTTATTTATACTCAGGGAGAATGAATGTGTCGAGACTATCGACGGACACGTTGAGGCCCTAACCCCGTCACGCTAAGGGGGGGGAGGAAAAAAGGAGGCGGTCTTATTTTTTGCGTCCTCGCAGCAGCGTTAATCGCTTCGAAAAACGTAATTTTTGAGTGTTACCCATTTCGTATATTCGAAAATCACGTTCGAGTGTGGTCGTACGGTTAAAGATGAAAGATCTACGCTGCTTGCTGCTGGAGGCAACACGAGTTCGAGTCCCATCCATAAAGATAATTAAACGAAATTGATTTTAATTATTAATAATTAATTAATTTTTATTATTAATTCATTATTAAACTATAGGTAGTGTTATTTTAACATTTTAATATTAATTTTATTATTCATAATTATACATATATATATAATTTTATTATTCATAATTATACATATATATATAATTTTAATAATCATATATATATAATATATATATAGTATTATATATATAAATATAATATATTATATATATATTAATATAATATATTATATATATATTATTATATATATTATATAAATATTATATTTATATTATATATATATATATATATATATATATATATATATATTATATAAATTTTTTATATATATATATTATATATATATATTATATATATATATATTATATATATATATATTATATATAATTATAATATATTTTATATAATTATAATAAATTATCAAGAATGTATTTATTTATACTCAGGGAGAATGAATATGTCGAGACTATCGACGGACACGTTGAGGCCCTAACCCCGTCACGCTAAGGGGGGGAGGAAAAAAGGAGGCGGTCTTATTTTTTGCGTCCTCCCAGCAGCGTTAATCGCGTCGAAAAACGTAATTTTTAAGAACCAATGAGATTGCAGTGTTATTTGATTTTATTAAAGCGGAGTAGCATACCGGGGGCCCCAACGGGTGGAATTGGAGAAACGCTAAAAATAATCTCGACATATTCATTCTCCCTTAGTGTAAATAAATACATTCTTGATATTATACACAATTACTTTTTTCGACGCGATTAACTTGCTGCGAGTGAGCCTCCTATTTTCCTCCCCCCCCCCCCTAGCGTGACCCACTCAGACACACTAAGTCAACATTTCCATTTGGGAAATAAAAGCGTCATTAATAATTAATTTGTACAAAATCATTAATTTGTACAAAAAAATTAATTTGTACAAAATCATTAATTTGTACAAAAAAATTAATTTGTTCCAAAAAATAAATACTCGTATATTCTTGAATACTCATTATTATTATTCTGCCCTGTTTTTAAGTAGAAACGGAACTGAACTTCTGCGTAATAGGTCTTTCGATAAATTCAGCTACGCTTGCCGAACTTGTTTATATGTTGCTCTTACGTCAGGATGTCATAGCTTTATTTTAATAGTTTTGACACGCGCTCGCGAAATTCCGAGTTACCTTTCGCCCTAAGCGCGCACTTCTTATATTACCAAAGTTAAAGCTGTGACGTAGTAGTTACATTTGAACAAGAACGCTACGGATATTTATCGAAACTAATGAGAAACTAGCATCGACCATTTGTCCCGTATGAGTGTAAATAAAAATATTTCTGTTAGTTCGCTAGTTAATCAAATGGAAAGCAACGATAAGGAGTTGGAAGCTAGTTTGACAGCTTACATTCAAAATATGCGAGGTACTCAAGAATATTGGTATAAGCGATGCGGTGAAGTGAAAACAAGGTGTTTTTATTATGGTCCACCTACGTGGTTTGTAACTCTAAATCCGGCAGAATACGATTGGATTGAACTACATGATCATTTGCGATCTTTTTACCCGTCAAATGAAATGGGTTTAAAAGTTCCTGTTGGTGAACATTGCAATAACGACCCAGTTGCAGTAACACGGCATTTCCACAATAGGTTTCAAGCAGTTTGGCAAAATCTCATAATGAGTAAAGAAAACGCAGTTTTGGGGGAAGATTAACATTTTTTTTGGAGGGTAGAATATCAAAGTCGAGGTGCTCCTCACATTCATTTTATTTTATGGATAAAAAACGCACCGAAAATTGGCAGCGTCTGAAAAGGTTGTTATGGCCTTTATCCAAAAACATTGCACTTGTGCGTTGCCAGATAAAACTAATAGCCCAACGTTGTACGATTTAGTATCCAAGTCTCAATGGCAAAAAATACAATCCGAACTTGTTTGAGGAGGAAAAAAATTGGTGAAGCCTTATAACGCGTTGTCGTTTTAAATTTCCCAGAGAAGTTACTAGTATCAGAGATAAGGGATGTCCTTTCGGTGATTGAGAATTTCATTCTCAATCACCGGAAGGACACAAAGCTGTTTGCTTGGCTCCCACTGCTTTCCCCCGTTCCTCCCCCACCCGCGCCCCCATCTCAATCACCAGAATTTCCAATCACCAGAATTTCTAATCACCAGAATTTCTAATCACCAGATTCCCCCGTTCACGGGTTGCTTTCCCCCACCCCCCATTCACTGGATACTTTATCTCTCGTTCACCAGCTCCTTTCCCCCATTGCGTTCACCCCTTCTAATCACCAGTTGCTTTCCCCCATCCCCATTCTCCAGAATTTGTTTTCCTCGCGCAGATATCTGGAGATTAGATTTTTACCCGTTTGCTTATCGCTTCAGAACTCCTTAATTTCTAATCTCTAGGCAATAATAACAAGTTATTTTCAATTTAATTAATTTTTTATTTTATTTTAGAACTTTGTTTACATGTTAGTAGGTACTATCAGATATTCCATTAGATGGTTATCTTGCGCATTACACAATGAAAACAAATTAAAGTAGCTAAGTTTACAGGTTAATTGATTATCTACGAGTAAATTAGTAAAATCTTGTAGTACTTCCGAGGGTGATTTAAAACAGCCAAAATAAGATTTTACTTGATGGTACGAATTAAATTGATCTGGGTACAAAAATAAACCCTCGAAAGGTTTTCCATATAATAATTCGTGAATTTTTTTAAGGTTTTTAACAATAGCTAAGTACATGCATTCGATAACATTTTTATGTTCGTTTAAAAGATTTATTTGAAACCGAATAAAATCAATTTTTTTTTGGAACTCACCGATTTCGCGAGCTCCCAGATCCAGAACATGACCGTAGGCTGAGCTAAATTTGATGTTGTTGTTGTTCGTGGCGACGACGGATACGTTGTTGCCGTGATAGTCGATGATGTTGTGGGTTAGAGACGATGCTCCGGTTTGCGTAGCGGCGAAAAGCTCCCCCCAAAGAGAGAGTAGATTGGTGAAAGCTTCGGAGGTCAGGAACAGAATATTTTCGTTCGATTTTTTGAAGAAGAGAACTTGTAATTTTGATCCGTCGAAACCAAAAGAAATGTAGACTGATCCTCCTAACGTGATTTTTATGTTGATACGTCTTTCTTTGCCCATGCGTTTGGATACGGTATGCGTCTCGGCTATAGAAAATGAAAATGTTAAGCCTTTGTCTATTGAAATAGTAATAGTATTAATAAAATAATGCTTACCAATAGATCGTTTTTCCATGTTTACGGTAGATGACGAGAGCAAAGCGGATGCACTTCTTTTCAGTTCAGCGTCTCAGAGAGAAATGACGCATGGGAGATTAATCAGTTCCTATCTTGTTGAGATTAATTCATCACGTGATCTAAACTTCAAATAACCCTCAAATTCTATCGGCTCTCTCTCTCAGAGATAACTGTTCTAGACACTCGAAATTAAACCGTCCCGTTCTCGAAACTACCTCTAATTATTCCCATTGACGTCACATATTAATCCACTTGGAAGAAGAAAAAAACCCATTGTAGTTTCCTCTCGAGAGCTTGTGATGCAATCATATCCTAGAAAACAATACAATTAATAGAAATTAACATAAAATTAGTATACTTTTAATACCATTTTGTGAACTACAGTGAAAAAAGTTACAATTTTACGGTAGAAACGTTTTCAAAATACCACAAAATGAACTCAAATAAGAAAATTGTAATTAAAATAATCACTAAGGCTATAATTTTAGAAGGTTGTTTCAGGACGGTGATTATGGCTGATGTTTGTACTTCAGTGTCCATATCGGAAATGAAGTTATATGGAATATTTTGCGTAAATAAGTATAAATTTTAGCATAACCCAAATATATTCTCGAGAACTGAACAAGTTCTTTGGGAATAAGAGATAAGCTTACTATCTTCCCCTAGGCCCTATATAAGGGGGTGCCTGAACCGGGGGAACGTCACTCAATTGTTGTTCTTTGTGCGTCTAGTACCAGGATTTTTTTTTGAAGCGCGCTCTCTCTCTACGTAAGTTTATTTTGATTTTTTTATAGTAATTTTTTTGAATAAGGTTTAAGTAAATTGGCATAAAAATGAAAGGTGTACATTACCCAGAAATTAATTTAGTTGATACCCCGGAAATGATTATAATCGACTCCCCAGAATTGATTGATATAACTGATAACGAGCTCCCGGAAGTACCCATAGTAACTTTACCCGATTCTCCAGAAATGGAAATAATAGATTTAACTGATACCCAAGATCCTACCCTTTCCTTAACTACAGTAACTGATTCGCAATTGGAACGTTTAAAAGAAATGACAATGGTACGAGATTATCTTAGAGAATATCAACTAACCCATCAAATTTGTTCGCCCCCTATCGTTAATTTACCTTCACCCCTTTTAAGACCTAGTTCTATCCCACCTGACGAAGTACGTTATTCGCCCTCGTATACGCCTATGGATGCTCCCTCACCCTTTCTAGAATCAGATGACACGTGCCACTCTTTATCTTTGGAAGATAATTTTATCACGTCGCCCCCCAGTACGGACAGCATTCAGCGTTTAGCTGAGAACGTACAAGTTGCCCGACGGGACGCGGAGGAACTTGCAGCCGCAGCAGCAAGAGCAGCCGAAATGTTCGAGGAAGCTAAAGCGTTGTTAGCTGCTCGTACGGCTAGTAGTAGCAGGCCACATCATAATATTTCCCCTCAGCGTAATAATGACCCTATAGCGGTCGCTGGCCCCTCACGAGCTCCGCAGTATTCACCTCCACCGTCTCAGACTGCTGAGAAAAACGCGAACTCCGAGAACGCAAATTTGGCTGCCCCCACTTCGTCTCCTCCTCAAGTTGGAGGTGGGCTGGTTGACGTTCCAATAACGCCTCCATCCTTTCCTAATTTACCAGGTTCTATTAAAATATTAAATAATAATATCCAAAATTTCCCAAATTTTGGACTAATGGGACGGACTTTAAATGTCCGGTTAGAAAATAATATAGAAAACGGTATTTATATATTGATGGAAACCCTATTGGAGGACTGTTTGCCTTCAGATATGGTTTCGGTTTCATTCGTGAACGTTACTAACCCCGGTTTTCAAATTAACGTCAGTTTCCGGCGTCGGGACCAATTAGACTTGCAATGGTTGATGACGTATATCGATGAAAAAAGTTATAGATCCGAGAACGATGGTAGTTTTTTTGAAGGAATAGTTACGGTTACGTTTAATCGAGTCAGATTACCGCAAGGAGGAACTAGATCAGTTAGATTAGGGATTTCCCTTGAAAAAGAGTTTTCTTTTTATAAACATTGCACGATAACGATAAATAACCAGGATAAAATTTGTTTAGCACGCGCTCTTGTAGTAGCCATAGCTCATAGAGAATACATGGATAATAAAAATGATGTAGAACTTAAAAGAAAATATACTACTATAAGACAGTGTAGAGGAAAAAATATTGAAACGCTATTACAGACCCGCGAAGCTAGGACCCTTTTGGTATATTCTGCATTAACAGACGAAGAATGCGCTGGTCCGGACGCTTTAACTCGCTTCCAAGAAATCTTACCTGAATACAGTATTATCGTTTTTCGATTACACGATCCCGTACCCTTAGTTATTTTCGGCGACATCGAAGAAGAGAGGGAACTAGAAGGGCCTCTCCGCAAACGTCTTTATCTTCTAAATATTGACAGACATTTCAACGTAATTACTAACCCCAAACCCCTTTTCGCGTTTAATTACTTTTGTGAAAAATGTTTAGTAGGTTTTAATAATCTCAGTGAGCATAAATGCATTCTTTTCTGTCACGCTTGTTGTAGAAAACAAGATTGCAGGAAGGACGTGGATAAAATAACTTGCCAAACATGTTTAAGAGTTTTCCCTAATCAAAATTGTTACGATTACCATTTATCAGGACCTGAGCCCTTATGTAATAAAATTTACGTTTGTAATCTTTGCGGAAAATTTATCAGTATGTTTAAGCGTAAGGCAGTACACGTTTGTGGAGAGACCTATTGTCTTTCGTGTAGTGAGTTTAACCCCGCAGGTCATCTATGTTACATGCAACCTTTAAAGACCGTCCGTAAAGATTCTGCCGATAAAACTACTCGCTCTCGAATAAATAGCAATAATAAACGGGTCCACGACTCCGACAATGAACAATCTCCACTGACCAAGAGAAGTACTCCAAAAACGGAAGTCTTTGTTTTTTATGACTTGGAATGTAAACAAACAAATCGTACTGACGCCAATGCTTTGATTCACGAACCAATTTTATGCGTTTCGCAAAAAGCGTGTAAATTCTGTTTCGAAGAAAAAGATAGTCAGTACGCATGCGCTAAATGCGGTAGTGGTCCTCGGGAGAAAATATTTCTCTCAAAAGACCCCGTCGGCGATTTTCTAGAGTATCTTCGTACGCTTAACAGAGTGGCTGATAAGATAATATGTATTGCCCATAACGCTAAAGGTTACGACGCGCAATTTATAGTACGTAAAATGATCGATTTAAAGTGGACCCCTAAAGTCTTGACAGACGGGACCAAATTCATGTATGTACAGTATAAAAAATTAAAATTCTTAGATTCCTTAAATTTTATGCCCTTTGCCCTTTCTCAATTCGTTTCCACATTTGGTTTAGATAATAATTTAAATAAGGGATATTTTCCGCATTTACTGTTTAATACCGTAGACCATGAATTTGATCCAGCCCGTTCGAACGAAACCAATTACGTACTACATAATGACATGCCTCCGATGGACGCGTACGACCCTAATCGTTTAAGCGGTAAGGCCTACGATGAATTTATCCAGTGGTATAACGATTCCCTGTCCGAAGCTTGCGGTAATTCGGACCCCAACTTTAATTATTTTGATTATAAAAGAGATTTAATCCGGTACTGTCGCCAGGACGTAAACATTCTTTTGCAAGGCTGTTTATCATATCGTTCTATTTTCATGGATAAATTTGAAATAGACCCGTTCTTAACTGCGATAACGATTGCGGGAGTATGCAGTTTTATCTTTAGGAAACACTTTTTACAGTCCGATACGATTGGTGTAGTGCCCCCTTTCGGCTATCGTATGAACTGCAACCAGAGTTTTGTAGCGATCGAATGGCTTGAATGGATGTCTCACTTACGAGGGAAGGAAATTCAGTCTGCTTTTAATGGATTTGAACCTAGAATTCTTAACATTAACGTGGACGGACTTCTCGATAACGAAGTCTTTCAATATCACGGATGTTATTTTCACGGGTGTAAAAAGTGTTTTCCTATCAATAGAAACTTAGCGTTATACGGCGACCACACTCAGACCCATAATTCGCGATACGCGTCAACCATTGCTACCACTAACCGTTTGAAACAATTGGGATACACTGTCCATGAAAAATGGGGATGTACCTTCAAAGCTGAGCGGAGTACTAACCCCGCCATCAACGCATATCTTTCTACCGAAAATTTAAAATTAAAAATTAAAGAACCAATCTGCCCCCGCGAAGCCTTTTTCGGAGGACGTACGTCAGCCTTGAAATTACATCACAAGTGTAAAGAGGGGGAGGAAATTAAATACATTGATATTTGTTCACTCTATCCGTGGTGTAACAAGTATTGCAAGTTACCCGTGGGACACCCTAAAATACATGTAAAAGCTCCTTTCCCTGACATTTCTACCGTAAACGGATTAATAAAAGCCACAATGTTACCGCCTCAAGCTCTCTACCATCCCGTTTTACCCCAAAGAATAGGATCGAAACTAGTGTTTGCCAACTGCCAAAAATGTAGTGAGTCTCGAAACCAGCAGGATTGTCCCCACGAAGACTCAGAGCGACAAATAACAGGTACTTGGGTTGCAGACGAGGTACAGTTGGCAATCGAAATGGGTTACAAGGTCATTTCTATTCACGAAATTTGGGAATACGAGGTAGTAAAATACGACCCAATATCGAAAGAGGGCGGTCTTTTCTCCGAGTACGTCAACGCGTTTCTTAAACTCAAACAGGAATCCAGCGGCTTACCCGCGGGAATAGAGACCGATGAAGAGATTAAGAAATACGTTGACGAATATTACGAAAAGGAAGGAGTAAAACTTGATCCTACCAATATTAAAAAGAACCCTGGTCTTCGTACCATCGCGAAGCTTTGTCTTAACTCTTTTTGGGGTCGTTTTGGTTTAAACCCTCGCAAAGACCAATCGGCTATTATTAGCGATCCCAAAAAGTTTTTCGATTTATTCTTAGACCCCGACATAGAAGTTAAATCGGTTATTCCCTTAAGTCAAACGCATTGCGTGATCAAGTGGGCGTTTTTGAAAGATATTGATCTTGTTTACCCAAACACGAACGTAGTAATTGCCGCCTATACGACCGCAATGGCTAGGATCAAGTTATACTCTTATTTAAGGAGATTAGGCCAGCTTACGTATTATTATGATACGGATAGTTGCATTTATCTAAAAGAACGAGATGGAATAGAGATTGATACGGGCAACTATCTCGGAGACATGACCGATGAGTTGGCAAAGTACGGAAAAGGCTCGTACATCCAAGAATTGGCAACAGGTGGCGCAAAAAATTACGCCTTTAAAGTACTGAACCCTACGACCGGTAAAGTCTCCTACGAAATGAAAGTCAAAGGGTTCCGTATAAATCAAGGCATTAAAGATTTGGTTAATATGGACACGCTTAAAAGATTAATAGGTGTCGACGGAGAAACGAACGAGCCAGTAACCGTACCCCAGCCGAGGCAGATTTTGCGTCTACCTGATCATACGGTCGTTTCCGTCGACCGTACTAAAATCTATAGACCCGTCGTAGACAAGGTACGGTTACTGGACGACTTCACTACGGTACCCTACGGCTATAAAGCGAATCTAATTGCTAATTCTCGCTAAAAATTAGTCTCTCCACTCTAAAGTGAATATAGGTTTCAGTCTTACGACTCTAAAGTAAATATAGTCTTGCGACTCTAATGTGAATATCAAACCTATACGGGGTAAGGGATGAAATAGGTTATTCGATTATATTTTTCCTCCGCTGAAGAGTCCCATAAATTTAACCGAATTTTAATTTACATTTTCATTTGTACGCTAGTACTCGAAGAGAGATAACCATGCAATTTATTCATCCGTTTAATTGCGTAACGGCAGGCCCGAGTCAGAGTGGCAAAAGCTATTTAATTGAATCTATAATTAATCACGAAGAGGAAATGTTTGTTCCGGGTTTCAAAGAAATACATTGGTATTACGGAGAATGGCAAGCTCTATACGATAAAATGAAGCACAGGGTAGTTTTTAAAGAAGGATTGCCTGTTTTATCTGATTATGACGGAAAAGATCCTATATTATTAGTTATCGACGACCAGATGAGCGAGAGTAAAGGTCAAATTGGTGATTTATTCGTGAAAGGCACCCATCACCGTTCTCTAAGCGTTATTTTTATTACACAGAACTTATTCCATCAATCAAAAGATAGCAGATCCATATCCCTGAATTCGCATTACATAATTTTATTGAAAAGCCCACGAGACCGTCAGCAAGTGGCTTATCTCGCTAGACAAATGTTCCCTGATAAGTGGCGTTTTGTAGTTGACGCTTACGAAGACGCGACTTCGAGACCTCACGGTTACCTAGTATTCAATTTAACTCAAACTTGTCCCGAAGATCAAAGAGTCTTGACTAATATTTTACCTGGAGAAACGTGCTACGGTTATCTCCCTAAATAAATAAATAGAACTTACATTTCGTAACTTCAATCAGTTATGAATCATGTCTCGTAGAGTACGTATCGAGAGAGACGCTCTCCGATATCTCGGTCGTTGCAAACCCGTTCAAAGAAAAGCCATTTTAGCTAAAGCCGACAAATCCCTCATAGACGCTATCAGTGAATGTATTCATAACACTTTAATTGGTAACGTAAAACTATCAAATACCCAAAAAACCAGGTTATCTCGTCATAAAAATACCCTTCGAAAACTAGCTAGTAAGCGGGTAGCTTGGAAAAGTAAAAAGAAATTGTTAGTTCAGTCTGGGGGCGGATTTTTCTCGTTTCTTCTACCCGTCGTTTCAACCCTTCTTGGTTCTATATTTGGTAGTAAACAATGAAACACGCCAGAAAAATGATTCTCGTCCCTAGCGGCGTTTTAAAGCCAGACCCGTTCCCGCACCCCCTCGCTCTGACAGTCTCTGAATTAGACGTTAAGATGGACCAAATATTAAATATGAAAGATTTAGACGACGCCTCGAAATGGATTTTATACGAACAAGCTTTAATGACACACGGAAATCTACGTAAGCAAGCCTCGGCTCCTAAAGAAATCGAAATTGCCCCCGCATTCGACTCGCTAAGTAGGGACTGGATAGACGATTTGCCTTTGATATATTACCAAAAAGCGCAAAGCATGGTGGATCAGTTGGAAACTGTACCCGAAAGAATACGGTGGGATGAAAACGGGGAGCTCGTAATAAACGGTCGACCTATTAAAGGTTCCAATATTAGCGAAATTACCAAAGCGTATTTAAATCCTAAAACCCACCCAAAACCTATCGGATATTTCGCGTTTATTTCCAATTTAACCCAATTTAACTCTTCACCGGCTATCCAAGGCTTTCCCTCCCCGATAGCTCCGAGAACCCGACAACGACGTTCTCCCGTTAAGCGCGAGTATCCGGTTCCTCAAAGTGGGCGTGCGCGCAGGACAGATAAGCCCCGTCCCACTCGTAGCCTCGACCGAGATCACTCCTCCACGTCTGACTCTTCTCTTCACTCTTATAAACAAACAAGGAGTCGCGCGCAAAAGTCTAAAGTATGGGCGAAGCTATTTTAGAAAAAATATATTTTAACCCGAAGCATCCGGCTTCTTTCGGAGGCGCTGAAAGGTTATTCCAGTCCGTAAAGTCTCACGGCTTAAGTAGGGAAACTGTAGAAAAATGGTTAAGAGGAATCGACGCTTTTACGATGCATAGGCCGAAATATAAAAAGTTTCAACGAAATAAAATAGTAATTAGTAATATAAGGGAACAATACCAGGCTGATATTAACGATATGCGTTCGTTAGAGGCAGATAATGACGGATACAAATACATTTTAACAATTATAGACTGTTTTAGTAGAAAAGCGTGGGGGTTACCTCTTAAAACTAAATCGGGGAAAGAGGTTTTGAAAAATATAAAAATTGTTTTTAAAGACGGAATTCCATATAAATTTCAATCGGACAAGGGCACGGAATTTAGGAATAAAGAAGTACAAGGATATTTCAAAAAGAATAAAGTTAAATTTTTTAGTACCGAAAATGACGAAATAAAAGCCTCTATCGTAGAAAGGTTTAATAGAACGTTAAAAACAAAAATGTATAGATATTTTACCCATCACTCCACAAATAGATATTTGGAAGTCTTACAGGACTTGGTCGAAGCGTACAATTCCTCTTATCATAGCTCAATTAAAATGGCCCCTAATGACGTTTCGGAAAATAACGTATTACGTGTGTACAATAATATCTACTCTAAATATTATGCCGAGAAACTGAAAATGAAACCGCAATTCCAAGTAGGGGATTTGGTTAGAATAAATACAACTAAAATGATATTTCAAAAGGGTTTCGAAGCTAATTATACCGAAGAAATATTTAAAGTCGTAGCTATAGTTAAAAGACATCCCCCCGTTTATAAAATAAAAGACTTGGCAGAAACCGATATAAAAGGAACGTTCTATTTTCGAGAGCTTCAAAAGGTCAGTGCGCCTCGTTCGTTCAAGTTAAACAAGATTTTACGTCAGAGAACTAAAAACGGAGTAAAACAATTGTACGTTAGTTGGCTAGGATATCCTCCATCGTTTAATAGTTGGGTTAATCAAGATGACGTCTGGGATTTACATAACTCTTCCTAGTAATACTAGAGATAAGAATAAGAATAATTCAGAAAATACTCTAGCCTCGTATTCTACAACGTTGGCCAAACCCATTAGTTTACGCGGAGATTGGGAAATTGCTCTGGTAGAAATTATTTATCCTTTATCTTTTTATAACGTAAGCGAGCCAATGGGATGTGGAATAGAAATTAAGCAATTACTATCGAAACCTCCAGCCCACATAGTAGATTACAAATATACCTACGACTTCCGCGAGATACCTCAGGGCTACTACAAAAATCCTCATGAACTTTTGGCAGTACTTAATGAAAGTATTAAAAGTTTGAACCTTGATTTAAAGGAAAGCGCTAATTCAGAGTTCGATAATGATTCATTAGGAAAATTTGAATATAGTTTAGAAAGTGGACACGTACAATACACTTCCTATAGTAAACATTATTATCAACTCGAGTTAACGCCAAAGTTGAGGAAAATTTTAGGATTTAGAGATAATGTTACTGATATTTCACCTAAGGTAGCATTCAGATCAGATTCCCCTATGCAATTAAACTTATTCATCCCCGATCTTATGTTCGTGTATTCCGATTTGGTAGGAAATGAAATGGTTGGGGATACATTAGCCCCCCTTTTGCGAACAATTGTTGTAGACCAAAACGCCCCCAATGGATCAACCGTTTCAAAAACTTTCGATTCTCCGCATTACCTTAAACTGAGTAGAAATTATTTTGACTGTATCGACATTAATATAAGAACTAGTTTAGGTGAATTCGTGCCATTTCAGTTTGGTTCAGTCACGTGTAAAGTACATTTACGACGAGCTCAGTAAAAAAAAAAAGAATGGCTTATCAGTACGTTGATAGAAATTGTCCCTACATGCAATATTATTTAAATCAGGCGGGGGGAGGAGTAGATTTACCTTATTTCTCTGGGTTTGCGGGACAAAAAGGACACGGAATTGGTAGCTTTTTTTCAGGGCTAGCTAGGTTTGTATTCCCATTCCTAAAACAGTCTGCCAAATACGTGGGAAAAAGGGCTCTTTCTACAGGAAAGAAAGTACTCGGAGACGTCTTGCAAGGTCAGGACTTAAAAACGTCAGCCAATAAACGAATGACAGAAACTGTGGACGAAATGGCAGCGCAAGAAGGTTCGGGTCGTCGCAAGAGAAGAAAAACTACTAAGAAACCATTGAAGAAGAAAAAGAGTTCAGTTAAACGCCGCAAGTTCACGCGTACGGTTCGCGATATTTTTGCTCTCTAAAAAAATGGAAGTACTTAAAAGCGAATTAAATATTTTCAACGAACTACCAACTCAACTCAGCGTTGAAAAAGGTCAAACGGTATGGTGTAAGCCAATTTCATCTATCGACAGCAGTTCTATCATCGAATTCGTGGTACCGGGTACGGGAGACTCTTACACAGATTTGGCAATGACAATGATATATTGTAAAGTAAAAATCGTCAAAACCAACGGTGACAACTTGGATGCCGGGTCTAACGTTTCGCTCGTGAACAATTCTCTGCATTCGCTATTCAAACAATGCGAAGTGAAACTCAATGATACGACGGTTTCACCATCGGCCTCAAATTACCCCTATAGGGCCTATATCGAAACCTTGCTCAACTTTGGGTACGATGCAAAAAACACTCACCTTGCGACATCTGGATGGTACGATGACACGGCTGGAAGTATGGATCTGATAACAAACGCCGGATTCATAAAACGTCAGGTTCTAGCTGCTGAATCAAAAGAAATTGAACTTTACGGGAACATTTTTTGTGACATTTTTAATTTCAACAAATATTTAATTAATGGCGTACAACTTAAGGTTTCACTCACTAGAAATAGCGATAATTTTACCCTTTTTAGCGACACTGTCGACGCGTATAAAGTCGAATTTATAGACGCTGCTCTAATTGTACGTAAAGTTAAAATTATGCCTAAAATTTTATTAGCCCATCAGCAAGGATTATTACGTAGCAATGCCAAATATCCCTTTACTCGTACTGAAATTAAAGTTAAAACATTAGCTAGTTCTATTCAGAACGATAGTTTTGACAATATATTCTTAGGTCCGATGCCCAACAGAGTCATTATTGGTTTAGCCAGCAACAAAGCGTATAAGGGCTCCGTTAAGTCTAATCCTTATAATTTTGAAAATTTCGACCTAAATTATCTGGCTCTATACGTTGATAACGAACAAATCCCTTCGAAAGCGTTGACCCCTAATTTTAATAGTAAACAATTTACGCTGGCCTATCATTCGCTATTCTCGGGATCTGGGATACTCTACCAAGACGAGGGAAATCACATTGCGCTGGCTCACTTTCCTCTAGGCTTTGCCCTATATGCTTTTGATTTAACCCCCGACAATTCGGCCAGTGACGTCACGTTTTGGAACCCCGTAAAGAGAGGGCAACTACGTTTAGATTTAGGATTTGGTACCCCTTTAAAAGATTCTACGGTCGTTATCGTGTACGCTGAATTTCAATCTTGTTTACAGATAGATAAAAATAGGAACATTATTCGAGACTATTAAAATGACTACGACAAACGTGGACTTATCTCAGGCACTGTATAAAACACCGAACTTTTTAGGCGTGTTTTCTTCAGATAATTTAAAACCCATGGTGAAATATCCGCAATCGCTTATCATTAATTTTGATAAAAGGGGCGAAACAGGTTCTCATTGGATTTGCGTCTACGTCGATGGCCGAAAACGGGGATTCTATTTTGATTCAATGGGGCTTCCCCCATTTTTACCTACAATCAGAAAATATTTAAATTCAATGTGTAAGACGTGGACATTTAGCAAAAGACGATTGCAAGGACTAACTAGTAACGTTTGCGGCGAATATTGCGTAATGTATATTTTGCATAGAACTAAAGGACAGAGTACAAAAACGTACTACCAAAAGTTTTCCAAAAATTGGGAAAAAAACGACAGCAAGATATTTTTATCTTTCGCAAATCATGCTAGAAAAATCATCACATCGAATTTAGCGAATCCATTAGCTAGAGAGAGAGGTATGGTGACTGACTGGAAAAAATCCGGTTCCAGAGGATAAAACAATATATTCCCACGCTATCTGGTATCTTTTAGAGATATGACCCGACCTCTCTCGAAAACATGCGCGCACTTCTATGAGTGCCAAACCATTTACTTTCGAATAAAATAAACCATCCAAAAACAAAAAAATTAAAATAGAATCAGAAAGTATTGGTTAACTAGTTAGGACAACGTGGGTGGTTTACGCAATCTAGCATGAAAACAAAACATTGGTAGAAATATATTATTGCATTATTCCTGTACGTTCTATTTAAAGTACTTTCTAAAAGTCATTGAAATCTGTTACCGTCTTGAACCATTGAAATATGTTTTCTACCCGTCATTAACAAAATATCTTTAGTACACGCAAAATAAGATTGGTGAAAAAAACATTGCCTTAGATAATTTAACAGGGATTTAGTTAGCTTTGGGTCTTGTAATGATAAAAAAGATTGAAATTTGACTCTGCCATTTTATTTAATAATATAAACTCATGTACGCGAGAAAAACCATTGTAAACAATTTTTCCTATGTAACTTTTTTCACTCTTAATAAATACTTTAAAAAACGTAATAAAAAAAAAAGACTCTTTATTGAAAATCGCTTACCCTTTTTTTTCCAGAATTTCGTTAAGCCAACCAGTCCAATGCAAGAACGTACTACAATGCGGACTCTTATCTGTAAATTTGTTAGACTTTGCACGAACCTAAACCATCTTCTCGTGACGTACGCTAAGAGGAAGATGGTGGAAATTCCCAGTCTCACGAAATTAATTATCTACGAACACTATTTAACCAATGGAAAAATTTACAGACTTTACCCACACTGAATAGATTCCACACTCAATCACTAACTTAGATTTCATCACGGAAAAGAAGGAGATAGGATATAGGGGCTAGGAAATGGTGGGGATGGAAAATGGTATAAAAAGGGAGTAAATCAATTAGAACAAATTATTCTGATCTGGACCGATGCAAAAAGAAATCAAAATGCGGTAAATATTATTTTAACATTTAAATAACTTTTGGGACAAAAAAATTAAAGATTTTAATTTTCTTCATGTAGAATTGAAGAGATTATAAATAGAATTTTATGGACGAGCCGAAATGACGATAGTATAAAATATGAGCTTAGATTAAGGTAATAAATTAAATTTCACGAATTATATATGCTGTACTAAAGTTAAAATTTTATGTATTGTTCTGTTAGGATTGAGGAGAGAGAAGATGTAGCAGGAAATCGGATGTTCCTACAATTTGTAGAGCATCAGCTATACTGGGATGATAGGAGCTCCATACATAGTAGTATGGTTCTACTATCCATACCTATTAATATGGAATAAAAAAATTAACTTTTATCACGATTCTTTTATTTTCCTATCCAACAATAATCATTTCAGTATATATCAAACATTACAATAACAAGGATTATATGCAATTGCAATTGCTAAAATAGTGTATTCTACCGAGTTAATAGTCTCTAAGATTTCCTCCTGGGGGTTCCCCCGAAACAGGATTAATTTTTATCAAAGTTGTATCAGAAGTAAATTAGGGGGGAAGTAAGCGCAATGTATTTTCAGCTATTCTAATCTGCCTAATTTAACACGTGACGAATTTTTTATCGCTAACCGATGAGCAGTAACCTCTATTTTTGGTTACATTTTACATTCTCCCGTGACATCAATTGGTTTCAACCAATGAGAAATCAGGATTTACTTGAAGTTTCGAGTGTTATTTGATCTCTAGATATACGACTCAGCGTTCTTTTAGTTCCTGGACCTCATCGAGAAGAGACACGTAGATTTTCGCGCTCCGTTCCCGCCTTCTCGACTCTATTTACTGGCAAAGGCTTAAGGATTTCCGTAAAAGTAAGTGACTTTATTATTTTACTGTAGAGGGAAATTAGGCCTTGTTTAAATTGAAGTAAATAGACTTAGATTCTAGTCAAATAGTCTTAGAGTCTAACCAAAATAAATAGAAAAAACATTTATTGAAATTTAGGCTTAACCAATTAGGCTTAAGAATGTTGACAATAGCTTATAGAAACTATCAGTTTACAGTATGGACATCGAAGCGTATCGACTTGAAACTTTTCGTCACTGGAGAAACCCCCACGTTACTAAGGAACAACTAGCGAAGGCTGGATTCTACTATATTCAGCGGGGCGATGAAGTACGATGTTACAAGTGCCATGGCGTATTAGAAGGATGGGAATCAGGAGACGTACCAGAATGGGAACATGCTAGATTCTTTCCACACTGTCCGTCGAGGGATAATTCACCATCGGAAAAAAAGTACCTTTCGCAAGAATGGGAGATCCCGGCACCACCAAGGGCAGCGGCACTGGAGGATGACGATTTCATATCTATTCCGGTCAGACGTGGTGAGGTAGAACTTTTATTAAAATTATTTATACAATCCGCACTTGCAGAAGGTAGTTCGTTTCAGCCCATTAAATGAAATTGTACATATTCCTTACGAAGATCGAGTTAATTTTTTTTATATTGATAAAATGCGATTTAAACGCGTTATTTATAATGTCGGTCTAATATTAGAACCTGTTTTACGCAATCATGTAATTAAAAGTAAAATAAAATTGGAAATTAATTAAATTGAAAATAACTTGTTATTATTGCCTAGAGATTAGAAATTAAGGAGGTCTGAAGCGATAAGCAAAACGGGGTAAAAATCTAATCTCCAGATATCTGCGCGAGGAAAACAAATTCTGGAGAATGGGGATGGGGGAAAGCAACTGGTGATTAGAAGGGGTGAAAGCAATGGGGGAAAGGAGCTGGTGAACGAGAGATAAAGTATCCAGTGAATGGGGGGTGGGGGAAAGCAACCCGTGAACGGGGGAATCTGGTGATTAGAAATTCTGGTGATTAGAAATTCTGGTGATTGGAAATTCTGGTGATTGAGATGGGGGCGCGGGTGGGGGAGGAACGGGGGAAAGCAGTGGGAGCCAAGCAAACAGCTTTGTGTCCTTCCGGTGATTGAGAATGAAATTCTCAATCACCGAAAGGACATCCCTTATCTCTAGTATCGTTAAACTGAATAAAGTTGATACCACTATAAGGCATCATGTCTCGGGTAAATCATTGATAAAACTTCATTCACTGCCTAGAACCGAAGCCGAAAAACAAATTAATGACTATAACCCTGTATTGCTTTTGGCTTTCAAAGGTAACCTGGACATTCAGTTTGTTGCGGATGAGAAAATGGCTATTGCGCGTTATATAACTTCGTACATTACGAAAAAAGAGAAATCTGACAAAGAGAGTTTGTGGAATGAGTTAGCGAATAAAGATCTTCGTAGTCGTCTTTGGTCTTTAGGCCTTAAAGCGATTTCACATCGAGAAATTGGCAGTTACGAGGCAGCTGATCGTTTAACTCATCAGCATTT
Organism: Leiobunum rupestre; assembly: GCF_980474605.1. Taxonomy (NCBI): domain Eukaryota; kingdom Metazoa; phylum Arthropoda; class Arachnida; order Opiliones; family Sclerosomatidae; genus Leiobunum; species Leiobunum rupestre. The sequence goes on along the minus strand of NC_143385.1, from coordinate 52,566,141 downwards.
GTATGGAAAATCAGGTAGTTGCGTATTTGTAAATACTGCCCCTAAAGAACAAAGAAAGCGCTTACTTAAGCTATATAAGGATTTGCAATCATTCAGAGATAATGAGCCGGAAAGCACAGATATTTTTATGAAACAACTTGTCGATGATATTTATCCTAATCGCCCTGACAGTCGAGAAGACACTTGTTTGTATGATTGGCCGCGATTCTATTATCGTGTTTCACTAAAACCTAACTCAAAGAAACCGTCTGGAATATTGGAATTAAAGGAAGGAGTGGGTTTCGTGAAAATGAGGGTAAAGCCCTTTCTCGTTCAACATCCGAAACACGATCCAACTAAATCTGAATCAGATGCTGAAAAATTCTACCAGGGCATGTTGATCCTGTTTTTACCTTGGAGAGACAAGACTTCTTTATTAGGTAATTTTATGTCTCTTATAGATTCTTTTGAAAGCCATTTACCGAAGTTAAAAGAGATGATGAAGTATCATGAAAAGTTAAATACGTTATTAGACGCTGAAAAAGCACTAGAAGAAGCATTGGCTAAAAATACACCACCTAACGGGCAAAATAACTTTGTGGAAGATCTCACTGATAATCCGGTTGAAGGTAGAGAATTAATAGAAGCTGAAAAGGCAATGAAAGAAGTGACCTCAGTTGTAAATGAAAATTTAATTTTAACCCCTGAAAGTCTTGTTGATAAACTTATACCTTTGTTTGCAGATCAAAGGAGTATACTTGAAAATATTGTAAAACATTTCTGTGGCTTAGATCCACCAAAAGAAGGTTTATTCGTATTTGTTAGTGGATACGGAGGAACTGGAAAGAGTTTCTTGATAAAAACTCTGAGAATAGTTCTGTGTAGCCATCTTCAGGACCCCCTTTGTGTGAGTTTGGCAGCTCCTACCGGATTGGCTGCTCATAACATAGGAGGGGTAACCTTACATCGTTTGTTGAAGCTACCGGTTCAACGCGACAAAACAGCAAAGTATTATAAATTGGGTCCCGACTGTTTGCGTGTTATGAGAAATGCTTTAGGTCGTTTGAAGCTACTTATAATCGATGAAATTTCGATGGTGTCTTCAGCTTTGCTCGCTTACATTCATTTGAGATTTTGCGAGATAACTGGAAAAGAGGAACCATTTGGTGGTATTTCAATTTAAGCATTAGGAGACTTGTTGCAATTACAGCCTGTAAAAGGGGATCCGGTATTTTCAATTTTATCCCATATAGAAGCTCGTATACTTATTGGTTCAGCTGGTGGTTCTAATCTATTTCGTCAGTGTTTCAAGTTTGATGAATTAACAATTAATAAGAGACAGAAAAATGACCATGCTTATGGAGAAATGTGATGTTGAGGTTTTGAAAACGCGTTGAATTCCCAGAGCGGACAATGTTGAAGATATTGCTGACTATTATGACATGTTGTCTAAAGAAGGGGAAAAACCAGTTTGTTTATTACCAACTAACAAAATAAATAAATAAACATTATAAATAATATTATGCTACAAAAATGTGGTAATCCTATTTTAGAAATAATGAGTGTTGAACAATGTCATGGTCACCAAGAAATACAAAAAACTGTGAAAAATCAGTGAAAGAAATTGGAAAGTAATATCTCTGTTACAGCTGGTTTGGAATCGAGATTGTTGCTTTGCGTCGAAGCTCGAATAATGCTGAGGATAAATTTAAATATGGAAAAGGGGCTTGTTAATGGAGCCATGGGTACTGTGAAAGCTATTAAAACCAACGCAGAAGGAATTATTTCTGAGCTATTTGTTTTGTTTGATAATCATGCCATAGAAGAGAAAATTGAAAGAGTTAGGGTGACGTTCGAAATTATGACAAATGTTTCTGTTCTAAGATCTCAGTTTCCTGTGGTTTTAGCGTACGGAGTTACCATTCATAAAAGTCAAGGTATGAGTGTAGAATGCGCCATGATAAACATTGGAGCCAGTGTTTTTCAAAGTGGAATGGCGTAAGTGGCTCTTTCAAGAGTTATGTCTTTAGACGGTGTTCATTTACTTGATTTAGATCCTTCCAAAATATTTGCAGACTAGCTGAGAAACCCGGCCTCCGGCCGTGCTTTCAGCTAGTTGAGTAAATTGGGGTTTAGAAAACGGGAACAAAATGCACTTTACTGCTCCGGCCGGTTTCCAATCAATCTTAGCTTCGCAATGACAATTAATAAAGCGCAAGGACCATCACTTAAAACTGCGGGAATTCATTTAGAAAACCCATGCTTTGTGTGGCGTGCTCAAGAGTTGGAGCTGCAAATAACCTGTCCATACTTACTCCAAACGGATAAACTAAAAATATTGTGTACAAAAACGCTTTATCATAATTACATCTTAAACTAATCAAAGAATTGCACTAATAAACGTTTGCAATTTAAAACAAGCTGGCAAGCCAAAATATACCTCTCCTCGGAAGAATTGTCCCTAGTGGTATTAATTTCTCGAGATAACCCTTAAAGATATATCTCCGCAATTTAGAGTTATTTGTTAAAAATGTTATCCTAGTTCTATCCCGCCCGGTATAAAATTTTAATTATAATTAAAATAATTGAGACGAAACGACCAATTTTAATTTATTCAGAATATCATAAGATAAGTAGTTATAACAGTGAGTTAGACGTACTATAACAAAGCACAATTGAATTAAACCCTTTTTACAGTACAAGTTTATCAGTTGAATATAATACAAAGCAAATTTTAATGAAAGAAATATTTACAGAGGGTATTATAACGACCGTTCGCTTTTTGGTTTATAATTTTAACGGAATCGGGCCGATTTTAATTAAACGATAGATTATCGAAATTTTGTTAAAAGAATATTCCCTAAGGCCGCGCGATAAATTTACGAGAGTAATTTCCCGTCGCCGTTATATCGAAAATTTATTTGATTCGGGATTGCCAGAATTGTAATGTTGTGGGCGATTGATTAGAAAATAAAATGGCAACCAGAATTATGCAAAATTATAAATGTTTATTTTTATTCAGAACAGTCTATGGAACGTTCTAGATTTAACTTTCATCAATAACCCAACCCTTCTACGTAATTGTACAGAACTGGTACTCAAGTGTCTAAGACTAGATTTGTCTTAGTTCATCGTGATTGAAAAATAAACCAAAACACACTTACACTTAAGTAAATATCATAAATTATACTGAGTAATTTTAACTAAATTCAAACTACCTAACTATAAACTGTCGTAATTAACAGCTGAGAGCTGTTCACTACTAATTACTTCCAATCTACTTAATTAGCCTCACAGGTTGAGTTGATAATTTCAAGGGTTTAATTAGGTTATTCCAATTCAAAAAATAATAACAATAAATTTTATCTTACAGCTGACTTGAGTTAGTTCACAATTACTTTAACACTTTCAGTCTTAAACAGGCACTGCTCATACACTTAAGTCCTTTCGCTCACGTTCCAAACGCGAAACACAATTTAACTCTTTCCTTGACCCGTCGAGATTTGACTAAAGTTCGAAAAATTGAAGAGATTATATTTTTTACCCGGTTTGATTGATCGTTCTCCACACGGTGGCGCTATATTATTACTTTGATATAGTTTCCGCGGGAGTTTTGAATAATTATCCTTTTTGTAAGCGTTATTAAAAGGTAACAATGAACTACTTTTTGTGTTTTAACGAAATTTTGTTGAGAATTTAAAAAATTTAAAACAAAACAAAAAACCGTACCAAAGAATAAACAAACAAAGTTCAATAAACAATATATACAGATATTGTATTTATCCGTTTAGTAAAAAACCCCGCCTTAACATAATGGTTCCTTTACCTTAACATTTTTCCTAAGGAAGTCAATGGCTCGGCGGTGAACTATCCGCATTGTTACAATGCGACCCGAATTCAATTCCTGATCACAATCAAATTTTACATTAAAATACTAAAATATTTAATTAAATATAAGATTAATATAATCTATAAATATTTAATTAAATATAAGATAAATTTAATTTATAAATATTTAATTAAATATAAGATTAATATAATTTACAAATAACTTTGTAAAGGACATTCGCCAAAGCTGTTTTTTAGAAAAACACCGTAACTTAACAAGCGTTGGTGTCTGAGTGGTTAGAGTAAATCTCTTGCACGAGGCAGACCCGGGTTCGATTCCAGGCCGGCGCTAATAAATCGCAAATTGATACTAAGACGAATACCGTGTACAACTGTTGGAAATCCTGCCATTGGACGTTGAGAGGTTGCATAACACTCAGCACGTTCCAAAGTCATTAAGAAGAAGTTGGAGAGAAGACGCCCGTACAAATACAACAGACTCATCATCCACAACCATCATCACACAAACACAACAAACTCAATACCCATAACCAACATAACACAAACTCAACACCAACAGCCGTCATAACACGAACTCAACATTCACAACCTTCACATAAACATTACAATAACGAAATATCGAATCAAACTGAGTAAAAACTGTCGCGACGGTGAGCGTTGACGAAAAAAAGACCAATGAAACCTAACCCAGCCGCAAATCAATCCTTTAACGCTCACCGTCACACGGTGGTTTTGCTAACCCTTCGAGAAACTGCGTACGCAGTGATTACCCTTTGCCCCGAAAATGCGAACGCGTTCGCAGGCCTGACAGACAGACCGACAGACAGACAGACACGGTGATTGTATAACCCCTCCTAGGGGACTTTGTCCCCTCGGAGAGGTAAAAATGCTTATTACTATTTAAAAATAATTCAGCCGGGCTTCTCAGCTAGTTGAGTAAATTGGGGTTTAGAAAACGGGAACAAAATGCACTTTACATTAAATATGCAAATTAAATTATTTTTAAATAGTAAATAGGAATTTTTTTAAATTGCAAACGTTTAATAGTGCAAAATATCATATCTTGTAACATATATTTGATTTCTTTGATTAGTTTAAGATGTAATTATGATAAAGCTTTTTGTACACAATATTTTTAGTTGAAAAGAGAACGAACGCAAGCGAAAATTGTCGAAGGTCGGGCCATGCAGCAGCTAAGTGAGGCAATTAGAGCCAGAGATATAAACTCCCGTGTCTCTTAATACCCGCGTCTCTTGACCGCGTGAGGTCAGGGGTTTCGGTCTTGCGGTCACCGGTTATTGGTCCCGTGGTCAAAAACTACGAAGGTTAGCAATCTCAAGACGCCCCTATAACCTGACGGCAGGGGCCACTATGCCACAGGCCAAATTTCGTGCGAACCGTACAATTATCTTGGGCGTGCATAGTAGGTAACAAACCAATATATATATATATATATAGATATACAAACATCAGATTTTATATAGATAGATAGATAGATAGATAGATAGATAGATAGATAGATAGATAGATACAAACATCAGATTTTATATAGATAGATAGATAGATAGATAGATAGATAGATAGATAGATAGATACAAACATCAGATTTTATATAGATAGATAGATAGATAGATAGATAGATAGATACAAACATCAGATTTTATATATAGATGATAGATAGATAGATAGATACAAACATCAGATTTTATATAGATAGATAGATACAAACATCAGATTTTATATAGATAGATACAAACATCAGATTTTATATAGATAGATACAAACATCAGATTTTATATAGATAGATACAAACATCAGATTTTATATAGATGATACAAACATCAGATTTTATATATATAGATTGGAAGGCTATATCAGAGTATAATCGCCTCCGAGCTGAGTTTAGGCCGGATTTGCCTCAAATAGGGTTGTTTAAAAATAAAAAAACTAAATCAAAATTTGTAATACCTGCTGAGGTATTACAACAATCGGGCAACGACATCGATACGTGTGCTGAACTTGATTCTTCTAGAACTATGGAGCCTAAAAGCAAAAGTGCATATATTCTTAGTGAAGTTCCTTCTCTTACATTGAAAGGTTTCATCAATAACGATAGCTCTTGCTATGCTATATCTATTTTGCAAGTTCTTTTATACGTTCCTGAATTTGTTAGAAGTATTCAAGAAAAGGTTATTACTCCAGGGCCAACAACTGCTGCATTGCAACAATTGCTGATAGATAAATTAGATTCTAATATTCCTTATTTACGAACCACTAATTTAAGGAACACACTTGATATTTGATTTCATGGTTTTAGTCAAGAGGACCCCGTGGAATTTTTAGTTACCCTTTTACAGAAACTTAAAGACGAAAATGTTTGTTTTTAATCACCCCCCTGAAGACGGTTTTGTGTACATCGTTAATGTTTTGGCTGATAAAAGTAATTTAATTTTTAACGATTTGTTGGACCATTGGGTACTGTTTGAAAATAAATGTGTCCAATGCCACAATGAAGTGAAAGAACGTCGAGCCATATTATATTCTTCCAGTAAGTACCTCTTTTTAAATTTGGCGAGATTTTCTTATAGAGGGGTTGAACGGCTTAAAATTGACACTCCCATTAAAGGCTTCATTTCTGACAAAGTGAAAATTAATGAAATATTTTTTAAAACTAAAGCTGCTGTAGTTCACATAGGAAGTGACTGCGAAAGCGGTCACTACATAGTTGCTCTAAAGAACCCTGGGATTGGGACAGGATGGACCGTTTGCAACGACAGCAAAGTATCTTCGAGAAAAAGGTTTTTCAACAATTTGACTGATGTGTATTGTTTACTCTTAGAAAAAGATTGAATTTGCGAAGTATTACGAATTACAGAAACGTGAGATCTTCCAAAAAAACAGCGGGAGAAAAAAATTTAATAGTGTGCTGAAATAAAGAATGCGTAAGACAATATTATTGGCTAACTAAAGGATGTTAATTGAAAATACAACTTATATACATGTTTTGCCGAAAGTTACAAATGCACCAGCTAATTAATGGTAAACCGGACCTTAAATATTTTTTCGCTTGAAAACAACAAAGTTTATTTGTTTCGTTTTTCTGCAGCAAAGTAAGTAAATTGAAAAATAATAGTTGGTATGTGTTTATAATTGTTGAAAGTATGGTGAAAAAAATAGAAATGGAATTTATTTGCCGATTTAAATATCGAAAGTGTGACTGAAATTGTCTATTTTAAAAAAATTAATATTAATTAAAGGTCTAATTGAAAAATGTGCTTCTAACTTATAACATCCTCTCACAAAACTGTAGAATTTGGAAAAATCGCTATTTTGAGCCTTCAGTCATGTTCGATAATTTTTTTAATAATATCTCGGTGGTTGATCAAAAACCGGCTTACTAAAAAACCTGGAGTAAGTATTGTAGTTCACGATCTAAAAAACCAATAAATTTAATATCTTTTCGAATGTCCGTAAAATTGGATACAATATTCACAATGTTTCCCTTTAAGTTTTATAACATAAAATGTTTATTAAGTGCGTATTATGCTTGAATATGTTGTTGGTCTTAAAATTGAAGTAAATTAGATTAGTGTAAAAATAAAATAAAATTAAATTAGATTAGTGTAAAAATAAAAGTAAATTAGATTAGTGTAAAAATAAAATAAAATTAAATTAGATTAGTGTAAAAATAAAAGTAAATTAGATTAGTGTAAAAATAAAAGTATATTAGATTAGTGCAAAAATAAAAATGTATTAGGTAAGCCAGCTCTAAACGTCAACCCATGTAGTTAAATTGAAAAACATTTCAGAATAAGGTTAGTACCTTGCTAATAAATGGTGTTTTATAAGAAAGGGAAGTTTACTGTAGATCATGAGCTATACATAATACCCATAATACCACGTTTTCGTCAAAGCCAATGGACGGTTGGAACCAGTGTGTAGTTAGCCTGCCTAATTATCATGTTGGTTGATCTTGGCGTATTCCTATTAGGGTGGTCCAAAATTTCGAAGTTTTAAAAAGTTAAAGTGGCACCCACTATTTTTTTTTCCTTTATACAAGAAAATAGTTCAGGAGAAATTTCAAAGGATTTGGGCAAGATTTAGAAGTAGCTCAACGAGATTGAAAGTAAGCTATAATATCCATTCTTTCCTGCTCAAGTGTCAATGTTACTAATATCCACAACGACTCTTTCCATTAAGATTGCAACGTTTTTGAATAAGATATGGCTACAAGAGCTAAAACCCAAGTTTACCTAGTTGGTTCTTATGTCTCTGAATTGACAGGTGGCAAACTTCCTTCTCTACGTATGGTACTGGGCGTTTATCTTTATCGTCACTACGAACTCAAAGCAACTATACGCGAGCCCTCAACAATTACAATAATTGAAACTGCCAAATTTTGGGAAAAAGCTAGAATTCCAATGAAAACATTTAAGAATTCTCTAGGCAAACTGGAAAAGGTGTTCGAAGAGTGGAGACTACTGAAGAAAAATAAAGGGCGACAGTCAAAAACGCAAAAAGCTAAAGAGATTAGTTTTAAATCTAAGTTATATGACATCTTTGATATCGCACATGCTAATGCATTAAGTTTGATGACCATTGCCGGAGACAGATAATTTTTACTTGCTCAACGGGAAAAAGGAAGGAGAGGGACTATGGCAGGTGTAGATAAAACCCTTTCTGCAAGGGAGAAGAGGACAGCCCTTAGACATAACCAAGAAGCTAACCGTCGTTTGGAAGAATCTCGAAAGAGAAAACACGCAATTCCACTGTCAAATCTGGTTTCATCTTCCAGTTCGAGCACTGAAGACAGTGAAAATGATGTAGAAAATAATACAATTGCAGATATACCACCCTCTTCGTCTAAAGTTAAGTGCAGACGGGAACGTTGGAAAACCATTCTTACTCCACATTTGGCTGCAGCATTAGATAGATCAAATGTCTCCGATCGAAAAGCATCATTTGTAATTGCTGAAACTGCTAAGAGCTTAGGTGAAAATGTGGAGGACGTCACTCTGAGCCGGAGTTCAATTCGCAGACAGCGAATGAAATACAGATCTGAAATGGCGGCGAAACTGAAAGCAGAATTCAAAGGGGATGTTTCTCTAGTTGTTCATTGGGATGGAAAACTGCTTTGTGATTTAACTGGAAAGGAAAAGGTCGATCGGCTTCCGGTCTTGGTATCAGGAAAAGGGAAGAGTCGCTAAGCTTTCTTCTGGAACCGGTGAAGCTCAAGCAAGTGCAGTTTACGAAACTTTAAAAGACTGAAACATTGAAGAACAAATTCAGGCTCTTTGTTTTGATACAACAAGTTCAAATACAGGAAAATACAATGGCGCTTGTGTATTACCGGAAAATAAACTTGAAAAGAATTTGCTTCATTTGGCATGCCGACACCATATTATGGAGCTCATAATTGGAACAGCCTTAAAAGTTTGCATGGGACTTTCATCTGGTCCTGATGTCCTTATCTTCAAACGGTTTCAGAACAAATGGTCGAAATGTATTAACCAAACCAAATTCGATACTTCAATTAGCGATGTAAATGTCACAAGCTCACTACTAGATGTCAAAGAGTCTATCTTGAATTTTTCCATTAAACATTTGAGTTGCAAAGACACTCTCCTAAGAGACGATTACAGATAATTTCTTGAATTAGCCATAATTTTTCTCGGAGATGTTCCTCCTCGAGGAATTCGTTTCAATGCCCCTGGAGCGATGCATCACGCAAGATGGATGTCAAAAGTACTTTATTCTCTGAAAATATGGATGTTCCGTTGTCAGTTCAAGCTAACTAAGAGAGAAGAGAATGGTTTGCGAGATATTTGCATATTTGCTGTTCGAGTGTATATAAAGGCTTGGATCATGGCTCCACTACCAGCAGAGGCACCTTACAGTGATTTGGAACTTCTTAAGTATCTCCTAGACTACTCAATAATAAATTCTTCTATATCCAATGCTACCTCGAAAACGTTTGCTAGACATCTCTGGTATTTATCGGAAGAACTCGTTGGGTTGGCACTTTTTGATAGTCGAGTCCCTACTTCGACAAACCGTCTAATAGTGAATAATATACAAAATAAAGATAATGCCGGTGAACGTTTTAAGAGAATAACTGTAGATTTAAAGTCATTTAAGGAAAAGAACTTGGAAGATTTTGTCACAAAGAGGTCCGGAATATTATTTGAACGTATGGCTATTCCGGATGGATTTCTTCAAGAAGACCCGGATAATTGGAATAATTGTATAGATTATAAAGAAGGCTTAAAAATTGTTCAAGCCATGAATGTAGTGAACGATAATGCTGAAAAAGGTGTTGCTCTCGTTGAACAATTCAATGGTAAATTAACTAAGAATGAACCTCAGTTACAATACCTGCTACAAGTCGTCCAGGAACATCGCCGATTATATCGAGACTGTCGTAAACAAACTCTCAGTTCAAGTTAATCTTTAGAAATTATCTTTTTGATTTACTGAATATTGAATTATTGATGTAAACTATTTTTAAATTTTCATTAATTATAAAATATTCATATTAGTAAATTTGGTTTTCTTCATTTATCATTATCGTAGTCATTTCACATGTTAATTTGTTAACGTAAAACACAAATACTTCAGCCGATTTGAGCTACCACTTAATATTGCATGATAAAGCTAAAACTTTTTAGGACTTAAACTAAACCACAAAGGAACATTTTGAGAGGTTGCCATTTACACATTTAATAAAAAAAAATTAAACCCTCTGACATTTGGACCACCCTAATTCCTATATTGTCATACAACTGGACTGATATTACTAATTTTGAAAAAAATTCAAAGAACGAGATATATTACTTGAACAAAGTATAGCGGAGAATGCTTTTATCCCATGCGTCTGTGGGGACCAGAATATGCATGAGCCTATGAAGTCGTTGAACTGTTTGAATCAGCGTGTAGTTAGCATTCAAAATTATATTGGTTGGACTACGGGCATATAATGTCTTTTAACTGGGCTAGTAGTGTTACGTTTGAAAGATACTACTTGAACAAAGTAAAGCGGAGAATACTTTTATCCCATGCGGCTGTGGGGATTAGAGAATGCATGAGCCCTATGAAGTCGTTGAACTGTTTGAACCAGCGTGTAGTTAGCCTGCAAATTATATTGGTTGGACTACGGGCATATAATGTCATTTAACTGGCCTAGTAGTGCTACGTTTGAAAATAACTACTTGAACAAAGTAAAGCGGAGAATATTTTTAACTCATGCGGCTGTAGGGACCAGAGAATGCATGTGGTTATGAAGTCGTTGAACTGTTTGAACCAGCGTGTTGTTAACCTGCAAAATTTTATTGGTTGTGCTGTTGGCATATAATGTCATGAAACTGGGCTGACACTTTTAAATTTTAAAGATACTACTTTAACCAAGTAAAGTCAATTATTTTACCTATGCACCTGTGGGGACCAGATAATACATAAGAGCTTATGCAGGCATTATCTTGGTCGGAGTAGTGGCGTACTCTATTTTACGTTGTAAAAATACGAAATCTTTTGAAATGTGTGAAATATGTTCCTCCAACAAAGTAGTGGCGCAATAGTTGTCGAACTGATGACACTGAGAGGACAAGACGCAAAGTTTAAAGTCCCCAAAATAAGAATGTATGTATTCAAGTGGTTTTATTTAGTCCTTCGAAGTGCTTAGGTTCTGGTCGGATCTAACCAAATAAATTTGTGAAATTATCTGGTGGCGTGCCTAAATTCCAACGCTGTTGTCCTTCAACTTCATGTGGAACCATCACTTTTAGAATAATCAACGAAAATGGACAAAAAAATTGCTTTAAAAAGGGTTACGAAATGTCTAGAGCTGGCTTACTACCCGAAGTTTACCCAAAATTTAAAAAAGATCGCTTTAACGAGTGGAATGACCCTCGAGCCTGTATCGCAGCAAAATTTGATAATGTAGTCGTAGAAGACGCTGCTGATAATACCTTTTACAACAAGAAAAAAGCATTGAAAAACTAATGCCTGTTCTCAGAGACAATCTCTCAGAGGCAGTGGTAAAAGAAAAAGCCATAAATATTATATCAGCTTCTGTTATAGGTATAATTCAACGAATTGGTTCAAGTAATTTTCGTGGCTCATAGCTAGAGGATAGCGCCGCCGATCGAACGCGCCGATTATTTAGATAACGCTGAAACGCCGCCGCCGCCGATACATTTTTATTTCGCCGCCGAATGAATTTCCATTATTAAAGTATAATAATTGCGTTTTGAGATCTAAATTCGAACACATAGTTTTTTATATTGGTAGTGTTACGATTTACCGTGTCCCGCGGTAAGCGCTGCCCGAGCGGCGCTGCCTTCAGGGGCCCTGAGGCGGTTCAATGATTCGAATTTGATTCCGGGTAAGCTTTTATGATTCGAACTCGATTCCATATTCAAAGATGATTCTTTGACTCGGAAAAAAATTTAGATTCTCGGTCAGATTCCTGTGATTTGAAATATGGGAATCAGGTTTATAGCAATTTTATGAATTTGTTCACCGAGCGACGAACCCTATTTGTTTAGAACATTTCCTCGACAAATTGGTTATGGGGGGGAAAGGGGCCCCGCACGCCCTAACGCCGGCCCTGGTAAGAGGAGGCCCTTTTCGAACTCCACCAACGGGCTAAATGGGAAAGACGGCACTGGCAACAAGGTGCGGACCCAATCAGGGTTTACAAATAATTAGGTATACAGAATGTCGGTTTTTAGTTCCACATCGAGATATATATATCGAAGTGGGACTATTGCTATGATTGTCGTTAAGTGTTGTTGTTTGTCTGTTTGTTTGTTTGTGTGTTTGTTGTGGAAAGCGACGACACGGTAGATGGAGCTGCGAAAAATAATTTATTTTAGTGGCTTCACCGAGACTCGAACACAGATAGCTGCGGGCCGCGTAAACTCCAAAAACCCAACCGCTCTACCAACCAAGCCACACCGCTCTGTACTAATTTTATTCGGAACTTCTAATCTTTCTTTGCAAGGCGGTGGGATTTGTCAAGTTAAGTGGTTGCAATTCCCGTTCGTTTTTCCGCGTCATTTTACGTATATTTACGGCGTTTTAGGTAGAGGCCTGTGCCGCCGCTAACCCCGCCGCCGCCGATACTAAGAACGGCGCGCCGCCATTTTTTTTTCTTTATAGACTTTTTTTGGTATATTAAGCTTGGTTTTCATTTACGCGAAAATAACTACATTGGAACACGACGTCGAACGTCAAATTTTGGTTTTCGGATTTCGGTTGACGCAGAGTAATAGCATTTTCACTTCGCGTCAATAGATTCCAGCATTGCTATCTTGGCTATAGAGAGAGTCACTAATATAACCAAGGCTTATCCACATTTTAATTATCTTTAAATTTAAATATTGCTTGGTTTATCGATATGTTTTCTAAAATTGCATTATAATAATCAGTGGCGGACTGGGTCTAATATTTTTTGGTTGCTAGGAGACTAAGGGTCCCAGCTTTAACAACTATAACGCTACCATGTTTACGGAGGCCCACTTCGTGAACGGTCCATGGGATCCACGCCATCGGGCAGGTTACCTCTATGGCCAATCCAAGACTGATAATAATTTTTTACTTGAAATTCAATAAATGAAGCATTTGATATACTGCATTTTAGACGTCCAATACGTTTATAAAATCACATCATAATATCTTAAATTCTATTTAAATGGAAAATAACATATCAAAATAGCAATATGTTTGTTCACCGTGCGATGATAACCTTCGGCAGCAAAAATGATATTATTCGTAACTCGGATTTATTTCTGATTGGAAGGCTCAGAGCGTCAGTGGCGTAGCCAGAATTTCGTCAAATGGGGTCCAAGAATGTTAATATTAAGATGGGTGTCGAGAAGGGGGTGTCAATTTAGTATAGTCAAGGTAGGCCCAGGGGGTTGACATTGAACCCTCCTTGTCTACGCCACTGCAGAGTGTTATCGTGGAGCACGACCAAAAATATAAAAAGCCAATATCGAGCCTTCAACCGAATTTCGACCCGGCATAACTGCGAATAATTTTGGAGGTCGTTTGGCGTCAGGCAAGTGGTCTACCTCGGAAGGACCATGGACTAATTAATGTACTTCACACATTAACACATTAAAACAAACGTTTTACAAATTAAGCCAGTCCCACGTGTTTTTCAGCTGCTGAGCTACATTTGTATTTTCCCTCCCCTCACCAATTTTCCTTTTTCCCCGGTTATCATTAGTTTGTTAGTTCCTAACTCCGCCGCTAGAGCGCATATTTAACAATCGCCCGAAACAAATATTCGGGAAAGGGGCGTCTCTGTGCGAAGTACATAAATTAGTCCATGGAAGGACTAGTACGAGTTGGTATTTGCCCTTGCCCTTCTGGTCGCGTGTTTTTTAAACTGGACATGCATCAGATTTATAGCCCGGTGTACCGGTAAGATTTAAACCACACCACCGGAGGTCCGTCATCAAATGCAATACGCCAGCGTCCACACTCCCGGACATTTGACAAAACCAACATGGGTAGCAGAACCCTACTACTGACGGTAGCACCTTCGACGCAAGCCGCTCAACCCAGCAGAAGGTGCAGCAATGGGCCGACCAACGCGCCATTTCGCACACAGCAGTGGGAATAAAAGCGGATGCTCTGGCAACGCCAGCCGACACCCAACCTAGAAAGGTAGAGAGCCTAGCCCATTGGAAAGAGCGCCTAAAGGGGAACGGCGGGCACACGGCAGACCGCATAACCCGCCACAGCTGGCACCGGAAATCCCCGTGGAACCCCAAAAGGCCGGGAGATGGGCGCCGTGCCCTCATACGGAGGCTCGCAGCCCCACAGCAGGCAACGCAATCCGCCGAGACGGCCAGTTTGCCCAGCCCCTCTCCGTTAGCTTGGGCCGAAGCCCAGTTACCAGCCCACACCGGACCGAAGTCGGAGGTGGAGATAGGACCATTTGGACGGAGCTAACATCTCCCAGTGCGCCACCGCCCGTGCTGGGTTACAAGAGCCGGACCCCGACTCCCCGGTAAAGCCACCAGTTATTGCACACTCCGACCCCTCGTGGGCCGTGTTTTTTAAACTGTCGCTACAAGAAATAGCTTTAAAATTTATACAAACGCCGGCTTACGCCGCCGCTGCCGGTCATTTTGGCCTCGCCGAAGACGCCGCCGCCGTAGGCCTAAACGCCGGCGTAAGCCGCCGCCGCCGGTATATTTTGGGTCAAACGCCGCCGCCGACCCATATCAGATCGGCGCAGGCCTCTAGTTTTAGGGTCAAGTTAACCTCAAACTTCGCCTCCCCCCGTCCCATTTCGACCCCCTTATCGAAACCGTGTATGGTCAAAAGTAATAAATAAGTGTGGCACTTTCTTATCGAAACCGTGTATGGTCAGAAGTAATAAATAAGTGTGGCACTTTCTTATCGAAACCGTGTATGGTCAGAAGTAATAAATAACTGTGGCACTTTCTTATCGAAACCGTGTATGGTCAGAAGTAATAAATAAGTGTGGCACTTTCTTATCGAAACCGTGTATGGTCAGAAGTAATAAATAAGTGTGGCACTTTCTTATCGAAGTCGTTTATATGTGGCAGAAAATAATATTATCGCCTTCTTGGCGAACTTGTATAGTTTGTATAGTTGGTCCAGAGATTTGGTCTGATTCGATAGAACTCTTTGACGCGCACGCAGTGCCGTTAATTTCCGCCCCCTCCGAACAACCCCCTTAAAGGGAAAGTGATCGAAAAAAACAAGCTGGTCTCATTCGATAGAGCTCTTTGACGCGCACGCAGTGCCGTTAATTTCCGCCCCCTCCGACCAACCCCCTTAAAGGGAAAGTGACCGAAAAAAACAAGTTGGTCTCATTCGATAGAGCTCTTTGACGCGCACGCAGCGCCGTTAATTTCCGCCCCCTCCGACCAACCCCCTTAAAGGGAGAGTTATCGGAAAAAACCATTTGGTCTCATAGAACAATAAAAGTAAAAGATTGGAATCGTCTACGCTAGCGTCTACTTGAAAGAGTGAGACCAAAAAATCCAAAGCAGTCGAACTTAGGGCATGTTGCAAAAGTCTGCTTTGCTAGAATCAAACATGTTAAATTCAATGGGCTAGCACTTTGGCTAGGGCTTTGGCCACAGGCCCTTAAGCTGAAAGTATGCGACCATGGGGACAGAATCTCCGTCTTGCCATATTCTTAGTACATAAATACATTCTTGTAATAATATGATTTATGCAGTTGTTAATAATCCATATTAAATATCTGCTCAAAGAAAATACTAATTAAATCACCGAGATAATATAAAATCACATGGCCTGAACAGCTTTTGTATTGGTTTGACCACCCGGGTATCCTGAGGGTGGGCGGTGGCCACTCTTCAACGTAGGATGGTAAATTATATATCAAACGCTAGGAAATCACATGGCCTGAACAGCTTTTGTATTGGTTTGCCCACCCGGGTATCCTGAGGGTGGGCGGTGGCCACTCTTCCACATAGGATGGTAAATTATATATCAAACGCTAGGAAATCATATGGCCTCAACAGCTTTTGTATTGGTTTGCCCACCCGGGTATCCTGAGGGTGGGCGGTGGCCACTCTTCCACATAGGATGGTAAATTATATATCAAACGCTAGGAAATCATATGGCCTCAACAGCTTTTGTATTGGTTTGCCCACCCGGGTATCCTGAGGGTGGGCCGTGGCCACTCTTTTACATAGGACGGTATTTTATATATCAAACGATAGGAAATCACACGGCCTCAACAGCTTTTAAATTGGTTTGCCCACCCGGTTATCTTGAGGGTGGGCGGCACCCACTCTTTAACTTAGGATGTCAATTTATATATCAAACGATAATAAATCACGTAGCCTCAACAGTTTTTGTATTAGTGTGCCTACCTGTGTCTACTAAGGGTGTATGGGTTTGCCCACTCGAATACACTGATGTGGAACTAATATTACGGCCTGGGCCGACTTGTTAGTTCCACATCGAGATATATGTATATCGAAGTGGGACTATTGCTACGGACGGATTGTCGTTAAGTGTTGTATGTTTGTTTGTTTGTTTGGCGTGGAAAAGCGACGACACGGTAGATGGAGCTGCGAAAAATAATTTATTAATATAATTTATATTAGTTGCTACACCGAGACTCGAACACAGATAGCTGCGGGACGCGTAATCTACAAAAACCGACGCCTCTATCAACCTAGCCACACCACTCTGTGCAAATTTTATTCGGAACTTCTAATCTTTCTTTGCAAGGCGGGGGGATTTGTCAAGTTAATTTGTCGCAATTCCCGTTCGTTTTTCCGCGTTATTTTACGTATATTTACGGCGTTTTAGGGTCAAGTTAACCTCAAACTTCGCCTCCCCCCGCCCCAATTTCGACACCCTTATCGAAACCGTGTATGGTCAGAAGTAATAAATAAGTGTGGTACTTTCTTATCGAAGTCGTTTATATGTGGCACAAAAGAATATTATCGCCTTCTTGGCGAACTTGTATAGTTTGTATAGTTGGTCCTGAGATTTGGTCTCATTCGATAAAACTCTTTGACGCGCACGCAGTGCCGATAATTTCCGCCCCCTCCGACCAACCCCCCTAAAGGGAAAGTGACCGACAAAAACAAGTTGGTCTCATTCGATAGAGCTCTTTGACGCGCACGCAGTGCCGTTAATTCCGCCCCCTCCGATAAACCCCCCTAAAGGGAAAGTGACCGACAAAAACAAGTTGGTCTCATTCGATAGAGCTCTTTGACGCGCACGCGGTGCCGTTAATTTCCGCCCCCTCCGACCAACCCCCCTAAAGGGAAAGTGACCGACAAAAACAAGTTGGTCTCATTCGTTAGAGCTCTTTGACGCGCACGCAGTGCCGTTAATTTCCGCCCCCTCCGACCAACCCCCTTAAAGGGAAAGTGACCGACAAAAACAAGTTGGTCTCATTCGATAGAGCTCTTTGACGCGCACGCAGTGCCGTTAATTTCCGCCCCCTCCGACCAACCCCCTTAAAGGGAAAGTGACCGACAAAAACAAGTTGGTCTCATTCGATAGAGCTCTTTGACGAGCACGCAGTGCCGTTAATTTCCGCCCCCTCCGACCAACCCACCTAAAGGGAAAGTGACCGACAAAAACAAGTTGGTCTCATTCGACAGAGCTCTTTGACGCGCACGCAGTGCCGTTAATTTCCGCCCCCTCCGACCAACCCCCTTAAAGGGAAAGTGACCGAAAAAAACAAGTTGGTCTCATTCGATAGAGCTCTTTGACGCGCACGCAGTGCCGTTAATTTCCGCCCCCTCCGACCAACCCCCTAAAGGGAAAGTGACCGACAAAAACAAGTTGGTCTCATTCGATAGAGCTCTTTGACGCGCACACGGTGCCGTTAATTCCGCCCCCTCCGATCAACCCCCCTAAAGGGAAAGTGACCGACAAAAACAAGTTGGTCTCATTCGATAGAGCTCTTTGACGCGCACGCAGTGCCGTTAATTCCGCCCCCTCCGATCAACCCCCCTAAAGGGAAAGTGACCGACAAAAACAAGTTGGTCTCATTCGATAGAGCTCTTTGACGCGCACGCAGTGCCGTTAATTTCCGCCCCCTCCGACCAACCCCCTTAAAGGGAAAGTGACCGAAAAAAACAAGTTGGTCTCATTCGATAGAGCTCTTTGACGCGCACGCAGTGCCGTTAATTTCCGCCCCCTCCGACCAACCCCCTAAAGGGAAAGTGACCGACAAAAACAAGTTGGTCTCATTCGATAGAGCTCTTTGACGCGCACGCGGTGCCGTTAATTCCGCCCCCTCCGATCAACCCCCCTAAAGGGAAATTGACCGACAAAAACAAGTTGGTCTCATTCGATAGAGCTCTTTGACGCGCACGCAGTGCCGTTAATTTCCGCCCCCTCCGACCAACCCCCCTAAAGGGAAAGTGACCGACAAAAACAAGTTGGTCTCATTCGATAGAGCTCTTTGACGCGCACGCGGTGCCGTTAATTTCCGCCCCCTCCGATCAACCCCCCTAAAGGGAAAGTGACTGACAAAAACAAGTTGGTCTCATTCGATAGAGCTCTTTGACGCGCACGCAGTGCCGTTAATTTCCGCCCCCTCCGACCAACCCCCTTAAAGGGAAAGTGACCGAAAAAAACAAGTTGGTCTCATTCGATAGAGCTCTTTGACGCGCACGCAGTGCCGGTTATTTCCGCCCCCTCCGACCAACCCCCTTAAAGGGAAAGTGACCGAAAAAAACAAGTTGGTCTCATTCGATAGAGCTCTTTGACGCGCATGCAGTGCCGTTAATTTCCGCCCCCTCCGACCAACCCCCTTAAAGGGAAAGTGACCGAAAAAAACAATTTGGTCTCATAGAACAATAAAAGTAAAAGATCACATGGCCTCAACAGCTTTTAAATTGGTTTGCCCATCCGGGTATCCTGAGGGTGGGCCGCACCCACTCTTTAACTTAGGATGGCAATTTATATATCAAACGATAAGAAATCACGTAGCCTCAACAGTTTTTGTATTAGTTTGCCTACCTGTGTCTACTAAGGGTGTATGGGTTTGCCCACTCGAATACACTGATGTGGAACTAATATTACGGCCTGCGCCGACTTGTTAGTATTGCTTAAACTCAGAAAGAGGTAAATATTTGGTCGTTGCGTAAATATTTTATCCAAACATTTTAGAATTAAACAAATAGATCCAAATGCATTTGGGTCATTCAATACGATTTCGACCAATCATGTCACCATGGGTCAATCGATTTTTTTTAAATTTAAACACAGATAGATCTGTCTAAAAACGGTGATATCCAAGGTTTTAGCTGAAAATATTAAGAAGTTTTAGAATAAACACAGTTTAACCGAAACCCCACATTTTTTGGTTTATCGTACCTCGATTTCAGTACCCCTTCGCTTTAAGTTTAATAACTTTTTATAAATATATTTTATTTTAACAAAATAACACAATCTTACACATTTTGGCAAGACCAATTCAAAGGTGGAGTTTATATAGTCCTAACTGGAATTGATACCAGGTTATTGGATGTCAAAATGTACATTTTTATTTTTGGGTGGTCTCATTCGAGGGGTTAAAGGGTCATGTGGGCGATTGAAAACACGAAATATAAATACACTAATAGATAGCACTAGAAAAGAGCTTTAAAATAAGTTCTTAAAAAAGGGGTATTTTCCTTGTTTTTATTTGATAAATAAATTACTATTTTCTTGAAATTCAACACTTTTGAAATTTTATATTTTTGGTATCATACAAAAAATTGTTTAAATCTTTTAGAAATTATTACTACGTATTTAACGATGTGTGATAAATAATGCTCGAATATTTTCTAAATCATAATCTTTAAGAATAAAGGATCTAGCTCTGGAAGCAGTCGCTGTAGGCGTTGATATCAGTCGCAAAATCAAGTTAAGAGGTACATGGCATTTGTCGTCCCGTTTAGGCCATGACAAACTGTTAACTTATGTATATATTTTTCAACCATAAATTTTGAGTAGTAAATTGATAAAATATTAAATTGAAAATAATTGTGCGTTAAATAGAGGCATTGAACTTTTTAGTGTTGCCTGTAATTTTTGTTGTAACTGAAAACTAAACCTAATCTATAAATACCTAGAAAAAACCTTATACCCTTCAGTATTGATGTTTTGTAATCCACCATTTTGGTTAGCTTGGAAAATACATTAAGAAACACTTGGTACAATAAATGCTTCCGAATTTTATTTTTAGCTTTTGTAATACCAAGCTCCCAAAAGTATCATTTTATATCATCTATAATGTGTGGTAGGTTCAATTTAAACTTCTTAGGGGCAGCCTCGGCTGTGACCAGTTCATTTTTCACTGAATCTTAAGCGTAATTCACAATTTAAAGAAAAAATTATAATTTATATGTATAGTCAGGAGTGGTTCTTTGAAATATTTTCAATTACTAACCCTAAAACAATATTACTTTTAACTACGTATACAATCACAAAACTAAATATGTGTTAAAATTATACTCAATGGCTCATGTTTCTCACTTCATAAAACTCACCTTTTTATATCTGCTTATGGAAGAGATGATTTTATATAATGATTTTTGAGGCACCAGTTTAAAATTATTCACAATAAGGTCAACGTTAAAATAATTAGTAAAAGACGAACTTTAATAAAACAAACATTACGTAATTTCTGAAGTAGTAGCAATTTTTAAAGCTAAGGATGTTTTTAAATGATTGTGTACCTTCCTATAATAATCATTTATAAGAGGAATAAAAACCTGAACTATATATTTTACACAAGAAGATAGACGACTTTTTACGCGTTGCGTTCTCCTGGTGTGGGTGCTGTGTTTGATACTCCTAGCTGTTATAATATGGCGAATGTACTTCGTGATATGCACATAAATATAAATAAAAGAAATTTTTTATAAAGAAAAGTAATAAATCTTCGGATTAAGGGCCCCGTGCAGAGACGGTTTATTCAATTCAATTCAATTTTATTACTGGATATATAAAGTAGTTACAACAATCAGGGGTTCTGGGGCTAAGTCGTCTATAGGGGAAAATGTAAAAAACAAAAATAGAAATTGAATTGAATTATTAATTATCGTAACTTTACGATTTCGTAAATCGATATCGAGGTGCAGAGACCAATCTTCGTGCTCTCGTAAATGACAATTCTGGTATTTTGGAATTTGTTTACGTTTTCAACCAATGAGAAAGCGATATTGGAACGCAAATACTTAAACATCTGTTCGAAGTCTCAATTCTATTTTGAAAGCTACTTATTTATTTGTGATGCTCGCGGGTTGTCATTTGCCCGAAGTAGAGGGGAATTAGATCATGGGGCCCGTGGATAGTCATTATACCGAATTATAGGGGAATTAGATCATGATGCAAGCGGATAATCATTATCCGGAAGTAAGGAGAATTAGATCATGGGGCCCGTGGATAGTCATTATACCGAATTATAGGGGAATTAGATCATGATGCAAGCGGATAATCATTATCCGGAAGTAAGGAGAATTAGATCATGATGCAAGCGGATAATCATTATCCGGAAGTAAGGAGAATTAGATCATGATGCAAACGAATAATCATTATCCGGAAGTAAGGGGAATTAGATCTTGATGCAAGCGGATAATAATTATCCTGAAGTAAGGAGAATTAGATCATGACGCAAACGGATAATCATTATCCTGAAGTAAGGAGAATTAGATCATGACGCAAACGGATAATCATTATCCTGAATAAAGGAGAATTAAATCATGACGCAAGCGGATAATCATTATCCGGAAGTAAGGAGAATTAGATCATGATGCAAGCGGATAATCATTATTCGGAAGTAAGGAGAATTAGATCATGATGCAAATGGATAATCATTATCCTGAAGTTAGGAGAATTAGATCATGATGCAAGCGGATAATCATTATCCTGGAGTAAGGATAATTAGATCATGTTGCAAGCGGATAATCATTATCCGGAAGTTAGGAGAATTAGATCATGGGGCCCGTGGATAGTCATTATACCGAATTATAGGGGAATTAGATCATGTTGCAAGCGGATAATCATTATCCTGAAGTAAGGAGAATTAGATCATGATGCAAGCGGATATTCATTATCCGGAAGTAAGGAGAATTAGATCATGATGCAAATGGATAATCATTATCCTGAAGTAAGGAGAATTAGATCATGACGCAAGCGGATAATCATTATCCGGAAGTAAGGAGAATTAGATCATGACGCAAACGGATAATTATTATCCTGAAGTAAGGATAATTAGATCATGACGCAAGCGGATAATCATTATCCTGAAGTAATGAGAATTAGATCATGACGCAAACGGATAATCATTATCCTGAAGTAAGGAGAATTAGATCATGACGCAAACGGATAATCATTATCCTGAAGTAAGGAGAATTAGATCATGATGCAAATGGATAATCATTATCCTGGAGTAAGGATAATTAGATCATGTTGCAAGCGGATAATCATTATCCGGAAGTAAGGAGAATTAGATCATGGGGCCCGTGGATAGTCATTATACCGAATTATAGGGGAATTAGATCATGTTGCAAGCGGATAATCATTATCCTGAAGTAAGGAGAATTAGATCATGATGCAAGCGGATAATCATTATCCGGAAGTAAGGAGAATTAGATCATGATGCAAACGAATAATCATTATCCGGAAGTAAGGAGAATTAGATCTTGATGCAAGCGGATAATAATTATCCTGAAGTAAGGAGAATTAGATCATGACGCAAACGGATAATTATTATCCTGAAGTAAGGAGAATTAGATCATGACGCAAACGGATAATCATTATCCTGAATAAAGGATAATTAGATCATGACGCAAGCGGATAATCATTATTCGGAAGTAAGGAGAATTAGATCATGATGCAAATGGATAATCATTATCCTGAAGTTAGGAGAATTAGATCATGATGCAAGCGGATAATCATTATCCTGGAGTAAGGATAATTAGATCATGTTGCAAGCGGATAATCATTATCCGGAAGTAAGGAGAATTAGATCATGGGGCCCGTGGATAGTCATTATACCGAATTATAGGGGAATTAGATCATGTTGCAAGCGGATAATCATTATCCTGAAGTAAGGAGAATTAGATCATGATGCAAGCGGATATTCATTATCCGGAAGTAAGGAGAATTAGATCATGATGCAAATGGATAATCATTATCCTGAAGTAAGGAGAATTAGATCATGATGCAAGCGGATAATCATTATTCGGAAGTAAGGAGAATTAGATCATGATGCAAATGGATAATCATTATCCTGAAGTTAGGAGAATTAGATCATGATGCAAGCGGATAATCATTATCCTGGAGTAAGGATAATTAGATCATGTTGCAAGCGGATAATCATTATCCGGAAGTAAGGAGAATTAGATCATGGGGCCCGTGGATAGTCATTATATTGAATTATAGGGGAATTAGATCATGTTGCAAGCGGATAATCATTATCCTGAAGTAAGGAGAATTAGATCATGATGCAAGCGGATATTCATTATCCGGAAGTAAGGAGAATTAGATCATGATGCAAATGGATAATCATTATCCTGGAGTAAGGATAATTAGATCATGTTGCAAGCGGATAATCATTATCCGGAAGTAAGGAGAATTAGATCATGGGGCCCGTGGATAGTCATTATACCGAATTATAGGGGAATTAGATCATGTTGCAAGCGGATAATCATTATCCTGAAGTAAGGAGAATTAGATCATGATGCAAGCGGATATTCATTATCCGGAAGTAAGGAGAATTAGATCATGATGCAAATGGATAATCATTATCCTGAAGTAAGGAGAATTAGATCATGACGCAAGCGGATAATCATTATCCGGAAGTAAGGAGAATTAGATCATGACGCAAACGGATAATTATTATCCTGAAGTAAGGATAATTAGATCATGACGCAAGCGGATAATCATTATCCGGAAGTAAGGAGAATTAGATCATGACGCAAACGGATAATTATTATCCTGAAGTAAGGAGAATTAGATCATGACGCCAGCGGATAATCATTATCCTGAAGTAAGGAGAATTAGATCATGACGCAAACGGATAATCATTATCCTGAAGTAAGGAGAATTAGATCATGACGCAAGCGGATAATCATTATCCGGAAGTAAGGAGAATTAGATCATGATGCAAGCGGATAATCATTATCCGGAAGTAAGGAGAATTAGATCATGATGTAAATGGATAATCATTATCCTGAAGTAAGGAGAATTAGATCATGATGCAAGCGGATAATCATTATCCTGGAGTAAGGATAATTAGATCATGATGCAAGCGGATAATAATTATCCGGAAGTAAGGAGAATTAGATCATGGGGCCCGTGGATAGTCATTATACCGAATTATAGGGGAATTAGATCATGTTGCAAGCGGATAATCATTATCCTGAAGTAAGGAGAATTAGATCATGATGCAAGCGGATATTCATTATCCGGAAGTAAGGAGAATTAGATCATGATGCAAATGGATAATCATTATCCTGAAGTAAGGAGAATTAGATCATGACGCAAGCGGATAATCATTATCCGGAAGTAAGGAGAATTAGATCATGACGCAAACGGATAATTATTATCCTGAAGTAAGGATAATTAGATCATGACGCAAGCGGATAATCATTATCCTGAAGTTAGGAGAATTAGATCATGACGCAAACGGATAATCATTATCCTGAAGTAAGGAGAATTAGATCATGACGCAAACGGATAATCATTATCCTGAAGTAAGGAGAATTAGATCATGATGCAAATGGATAATCATTATCCTGGAGTAAGGATAATTAGATCATGTTGCAAGCGGATAATCATTATCCGGAAGTAAGGAGAATTAGATCATGGGGCCCGTGGATAGTCATTATACCGAATTATAGGGGAATTAGATCATGTTGCAAGCGGATAATCATTATCCTGAAGTAAGGAGAATAAGATCATGATGCAAGCGGATATTCATTATCCGGAAGTAAGGAGAATTAGATCATGACGCAAACGGATAATTATTATCCTGAAGTAAGGAGAATTAGATCATGACGCCAGCGGATAATCATTATCCTGAAGTAAGGAGAATTAGATCATGACGCAAACGGATAATCATTATCCTGAAGTAAGGAGAATTAGATCATGACGCAAGCGGATAATCATTATCCGGAAGTAAGGAGAATTAGATCATGATGCAAGCGGATAATCATTATCCGGAAGTAAGGAGAATTAGATCATGATGTAAATGGATAATCATTATCCTGAAGTAAGGAGAATTAGATCATGATGCAAGCGGATAATCATTATCCTGGAGTAAGGATAATTAGATCATGATGCAAGCGGATAATAATTATCCGGAAGTAAGGAGAATTAGATCATGGGGCCCGTGGATAGTCATTATACCGAATTATAGGGGAATTAGATCATGTTGCAAGCGGATAATCATTATCCTGAAGTAAGGAGAATTAGATCATGATGCAAGTGGATAATCATCCTGAAGTAACGAGAATTAGATTATGATGCAAGCGGATAATCATTATCCGGAAGTAAGGAGAATTAGATCATGATGCAAATGGATAATCATTATCCTGAAGTAAGGAGAATTAGATCATGATGCAAGCTGATAATCATTATCCTGGAGTAAGGATAATTAGATCATGATGCAAGCGGATAATCATCCTGAAGTAACGAGAATTAAATCATGATGCAAGCGGATAATCATTATCCGGAAGTAAAGAGAATTAGATCATGACGCAAACGGATAATCATTATCCGGAAGTAAGGAGAATTAGATCATGATGCAAGCGGATAATCATTATCCGGAAGTAAGGAGAATTAGATCATGATGCAAGCGGATAATCATTATCCTGAAGTAAGGAGAATTAGATCATGATGCAAGCGGATAATCATTATCCGCATGTAAGGAGAATTAGATCATGATGCAAACGGATAATCGTTATCCGGAAGTAAGGAGAATTAGATCATGATGCAAACGGATAATCATTATCCTGGAGTAAGGATAATTAGATCATGATGCAAGCGGATAATCATTATCCGGAAGAAAGGAGAATTAGATCATGATGCAAATGGATAACTATTATCCTGAAGTAAGGAGAATTAGATCATGATGCAAGCGGATAATCATTATCCTGAAGTAACGAGAATTAGATCATGATGCAAGCGGATAATCATTATCCTGAAGTAAGGAGAATTAGGTCATGACGCAAGCGGATAATCATTATCCGGAAGTAAGGATAATTAGATCATGGGGCCCGTGGATAGTCATTATACCGAATTATAGGGGAATTAGATCATGATGCAAGCGGATAATCATTATCCTGAAGTAAGAAGAATTAGATCATGATGCAAGCGGATAATCATTATCCGGAAGTAAGGAGAATTAGATCATGATGCAAGCGGATAATCATTATCCGGAAGTAAGGAGAATTAGATCATGATGCAAGCGGATAATCATTATCCGGTAGTAAGGAGAATTAGATCATGACGTTAACGGATAATCATAATCCTGAAGTAAGGAGAAATAGATCATGACGCAAGCGGATAATCATTATCCGGAAGTAAGTAGAATTAGATCATGATGCAAGCGGATAATCATTATCCGGAAGTAAGGAGAATTAGATCATGATGCAAATGGATAATCATTATCCTGAAGTAAGGAGAATTAGATCATGATGCAAGCGGATAATCATTATCCTGGAGTAAGGATAATTAGATCATGATGCAAGTGGATAATCATCCTGAAGTAACGAGAATTAGATCATGATGCAAGCGGATAATCATTATCCGGAAGTAAGGAGAATTAGATCATGATGCAAATGGATAATCATTATCCTGAAGTAAGGAGAATTAGATCATGATGCAAGCGGATAATCATTATCCTGGAGTAAGGATAATTAGATCATGATGCAAGCGGATAATCATCCTGAAGTAACGAGAATTAAATCATGATGCAAGCGGATAATCATTATCCGGAAGTAAAGAGAATTAGATTATGACGCAAACGGATAATCATTATCCGGAAGTAAGGAGAATTAGATCATGATGCAAGCGGATAATCATTATCCGGAAGTAAGGAGAATTAGATCATGATGCAAGCGGATAATCATTATCCTGAAGTAAGGATAATTAGATCATGATGCAAGCGGATAATCATTATCCGGAAGTAAGGAGAATTAGATCATGGGGCCCGTGGATAGTCATTATACCGAATTATAGGGGAATTAGATCATGTTGCAAGCGGATAATCATTATCCTGAAGTAAGGAGAATTAGATCATGATGCAAGCGGATATTCATTATCCGGAAGTAAGGAGAATTAGATCATGATGCAAATGGATAATCATTATCCTGAAGTAAGGAGAATTAGATCATGACGCAAGCGGATAATCATTATCCGGAAGTAAGGAGAATTAGATCATGACGCAAACGGATAATTATTATCCTGAAGTAAGGATAATTAGATCATGACGCAAGCGGATAATCATTATCCGGAAGTAAGGAGAATTAGATCATGACGCAAACGGATAATTATTATCCTGAAGTAAGGAGAATTAGATCATGACGCCAGCGGATAATCATTATCCTGAAGTAAGGAGAATTAGATCATGACGCAAACGGATAATCATTATCCTGAAGTAAGGAGAATTAGATCATGACGCAAGCGGATAATCATTATCCGGAAGTAAGGAGAATTAGATCATGATGCAAGCGGATAATCATTATCCGGAAGTAAGGAGAATTAGATCATGATGTAAATGGATAATCATTATCCTGAAGTAAGGAGAATTAGATCATGATGCAAGCGGATAATCATTATCCTGGAGTAAGGATAATTAGATCATGATGCAAGCGGATAATAATTATCCGGAAGTAAGGAGAATTAGATCATGGGGCCCGTGGATAGTCATTATACCGAATTATAGGGGAATTAGATCATGTTGCAAGCGGATAATCATTATCCTGAAGTAAGGAGAATTAGATCATGATGCAAGCGGATATTCATTATCCGGAAGTAAGGAGAATTAGATCATGATGCAAATGGATAATCATTATCCTGAAGTAAGGAGAATTAGATCATGACGCAAGCGGATAATCATTATCCGGAAGTAAGGAGAATTAGATCATGACGCAAACGGATAATTATTATCCTGAAGTAAGGATAATTAGATCATGACGCAAGCGGATAATCATTATCCTGAAGTAAGGAGAATTAGATCATGACGCAAACGGATAATCATTATCCTGAAGTAAGGAGAATTAGATCATGACGCAAACGGATAATCATTATCCTGAAGTAAGGAGAATTAGATCATGATGCAAATGGATAATCATTATCCTGGAGTAAGGATAATTAGATCATGTTGCAAGCGGATAATCATTATCCGGAAGTAAGGAGAATTAGATCATGGGGCCCGTGGATAGTCATTTTACCGAATTATAGGGGAATTAGATCATGTTGCAAGCGGATAATCACTATCCTGAAGTAAGGAGAATTAGATCATGATGCAAGCGGATATTCATTATCCGGAAGTAAGGAGAATTAGATCATGATGCAAATGGATAATCATTATCCTGAAGTAAGGAGAATTAGATCATGACGCAAGCGGATAATCATTATCCGGAAGTAAGGAGAATTAGATCATGACGCAAACGGATAATTATTATCCTGAAGTAAGGATAATTAGATCATGACGCAAGCGGATAATCATTATCCGGAAGTAAGGAGAATTAGATCATGACGCAAACGGATAATTATTATCCTGAAGTAAGGAGAATTAGATCATGACGCCAGCGGATAATCATTATCCTGAAGTAAGGAGAATTAGATCATGACGCAAACGGATAATCATTATCCTGAAGTAAGGAGAATTAGATCATGACGCAAGCGGATAATCATTATCCGGAAGTAAGGAGAATTAGATCATGATGCAAGCGGATAATCATTATCCGGAAGTAAGGAGAATTAGATCATGATGCAAGCGGATAATCATTATCCGGAAGTAAGGATAATTAGATCATGATGCAAGCGGATAATCATTATCCGGAAGTAAGGAGAATTAGATCATGATGCAAACGGATAATCATTATCCGTAAGTAAGGAGAATTAGATCATGATGCAAGCGGATAATCATTATCCGGACATAAGGAGAATTAGATCAAGATGCAAATGGATAATCATTATCCTGAAGTAAGGAGAATTAGATCATGATGCAAGCGGATAATCATTATCCTGAAGTAACGAGAATTAGATCATGATGCAAGCGGATAATCATTATCCTGAAGTAAAGAGAATTAGGTCATGACGCAAGCGGATAATCATTATCCGGAAGTAAGGAGAATTAGATCATGGGGCCCGTGGATAGTCATTATACCGAATTATAGGGGAATTAGATCATGATGCAAGCGGATAATCATTATCCTGAAGTAAGGAGAATTAGATCATGATGCAAGCGGATAATCATTATCCTGAAGTAAGGAGAATTAGATCATGATGCAAGCGGATAATCATTATCCGGAAGTAAGGAGAATTAGATCATGATGCAAGCGGATAATCATTATCCGGAATTAAGGAGAATTAGACCATGATGCAAGCGGTAATCATTATCCGGAAGTAAGGAGAATTAGATCATGATGCAAGCGGATAATCATTATCCGGAAGTAAGGATAATTAGATCATGATGCAAGCGGATAATCATTATCCGGAAGTAAGGAGAATTAGATCATGATGCAAGCGGATAATCATTATCCGGAAGTAAGGATAATTAGATCATGATGCAAGCAGATAATCATTATCCGGAAGTAAGGAGAATTAGATCATGATGCAAGCGGATAATCATTATCCTGGAGTAAGGATAATTAGATCATGATGCAAGCGGATAATCATTATCCGGAAGAAAGGAGAATTAGATCATGATGCAAATGGATAACTATTATCCTGAAGTAAGGAGAATTAGATCATGATGCAAGCGGATAATCATTATCCTGAAGTAACGAGAATTAGATCATGATGCAAGCGGATAATCATTATCCTGAAGTAAGGAGAATTAGGTCATGACGCAAGCGGATAATCATTATCCGGAAGTAAGGATAATTAGATCATGGGGCCCGTGGATAGTCATTATACCGAATTATAGGGGAATTAGATCATGATGCAAGCGGATAATCATTATCCTGAAGTAAGGAGAATTAGTTCATGATGCAAGCGGATAATCATTATCCGGAAGTAAGGAGAATTAGATCATGATGCAAGCGGATAATCATTATCCGGAAGTAAGGAGAATTAGATCATGATGCAAGCGGATAATCATTATCCGGTAGTAAGGAGAATTAGATCATGACGTTAACGGATAATCATAATCCTGAAGTAAGGAGAAATAGATCATGACGCAAGCGGATAATCATTATCCGGAAGTAAGTAGAATTAGATCATGATGCAAGCGGATAATCATTATCCGGAAGTAAGGAGAATTAGATCATGATGCAAATGGATAATCATTATCCTGAAGTAAGGAGAATTAGATCATGATGCAATCGGATAATCATTATCCTGGAGTAAGGATAATTAGATCATGATGCAAGTGGATAATCATCCTGAAGTAACGAGAATTAGATCATGATGCAAGCGGATAATCATTATCCGGAAGTAAGGAGAATTAGATCATGATGCAAATGGATAATCATTATCCTGAAGTAAGGAGAATTAGATCATGATGCAAGCGGATAATCATCCTGAAGTAACGAGAATTAAATCATGATGCAAGCGGATAATCATTATCCGGAAGTAAAGAGAATTAGATTATGACGCAAACGGATAATCATTATCCGGAAGTAAGGATAATTAGATCATGATGCAAGCGGATAATCATTATCCGGAAGTAAGGAGAATTAGATCATGATGCAAGCGGATAATCATTATCCTGAAGTAAGGAGAATTAGATCATGATGCAAGCGGATAATCATTATCCGCAAGTAAGGAGAATTAGATCATGATGCAAACGGATAATCATTATCCGGAAGTAAGGATAATTAGATCATGATGCAAGCGGATAATCATTATCTGGAAGTAAGGAGAATTAGATAATGATGCAAACGGATAATCGTTATCCGGAAGTAAGGAGAATTAGATCATGATGCAAACGGATAATCATTATCCGGAAGTAAGGAGAATTAGATCATGATGCAAATGGATAATCATTATCCTGAAGTAAGGAGAATTAGATCATGATGCAAGCGGATAATCATTATCCTGGAGTAAGGATAATTCGATCATGATGCAAGCGGATAATCATTATCCTGAAGTAACGAGAATTAGATCATGATGCAAGCGGATAATCATTATCCTGAAGTAAGGAGAATTAGATCATGACGCAAACGGATAATCATTATCCTGAAGTAAGGAGAATTAGATCATGATGCAAGCGGATAATCATTATCCTGAAGTAAGGAGAATTAGATCATGATGCAAGCGGATAATCATTATCCGGAAGTAAGAAGAATTAGATCATGACGCAAACGGATAATCATTATCCGGAAGTAAGGAGAATTAGATCATGATGCAAGCAGATAATCATTATCCGGAAGTAAGGAGAATTAGATCATGATGCAAGCGGATAATCATTATCCGGAAGTAACGAGAATTTGATCATGATGCAAGCGGATAATTATTATCCTGAAGTAAGGATAATTATTACCCTGAAATAACGAGAATTAAATAATGATGCAAGCGGATAATCATTACCCTGAAGTAACGAGAATTAGATCATGATGCAAGCGGATAATCATTACCCTGAAGTAAGGATAATTAGATCATGATGTGAGTGGATAATCATTATCCCGCAGTAAAAATAAATATTTTATTGTTTTTTTTTATTTTACGAGCTTTTCAACAGAAATTTTATTTTTCACCAATTTGATTATCTCGGTCACAATGTTGTCCGTTCTGGTGGCTGCGATCTTTTGGGCTCTACAAACTCTGTTCAGATAATAGAGACGCTCAAGAGAACCACATGTAATTGTTGACGCCCATAAGAACAATGAGTAATTGTTTCGCTATTCATTTGTCAACGTGAAAGTGACTATGATGGATTTCGTTCCTTTATTTCAGAAATTACGCTCTGTTGCATTTCACACCGCCGTCAATTCGCCGAAATCATTTTCAACGAAAAATATTTTTCGGGTAACGTAGGACTCAATAAGACGAAATAACGGTTAGACTATACTAAAATACTTAAAATAAAAACAGATGTCGTGAGAATACAATTGAATTTCTCTGCTTTGGGACGCGCGCATTTTTAAAAAACACAAAATGTTTCGCCAGTTTTCGAAATAGAAGGTCTTATAAAATAGGGGTCAATTGGTTTTCCCGATATATTTATATTCTCACAAGGTAGAACTGATTGGTTTTTAACTATTTTAATCTACATTACTAGGCCTATTGAAAGAAACAATAATTGGCCGGTGAGGTCGGATACGAGCCGAGCGAAATTGTTTTTAATTACAAAAAAAGTTCTCAAAATAGAAGGTTTTATAAAATCGGAGACAATTGGTTTTGCCGATATATTTATATTCTCGCAAGGTAGAACTGATTGGTTTTTAATTATGTTAACCTGCATTACTAGGGCTATTGAAAGAACCAATAACTACCCGGTGAGCTCCGACACGAGCCGAACGAAATTGATTTTAATTACGGAAACAATTATCGAAATAGAAGGTCTTATAAAATCGGGGTCAATTGGTTTTCCCGATATATTTATATTCTCGCATGGTAGAACTCATTGGTTTTTAACTATGTTAATCTACATTACTAGGCCTATTGAAAGAACCAATAATTGGCCGGTGAGCTCCGACACGAGCTGATATATAACGATTTTAATATTGGCAGTAATTTCGAAATCTAGCCCGAGTGTCCTACATTTGAGGCGTTATATCTCCATTCTAGTTTTTCCCAATAACAGTAAGCTGTAATAGGCCTTATTAAGGTAGCATTAATTAAGAAAAATGGATAAGCAATTTATAGAAATTAATTTGTGAAATAATTAACAAATCTTTTACATTAATATATGTTTATTTTTATTGTTAAACATAGTTAACACCTTTTATTTACCGTTTATAATTTTTCTGAAAGTCAGATTAAAACGCGGTTTCAGCGCGGAGCATCTTGGTAGAGAATGGTACCAAAATTCGTTGGTTGGGTGGTGCATTAATAGCAAAGAACCGTTTTCGAGTTCCAGAGTTTTTGAATTGTTTTTATTTTTCTTTTCTTTGTTTCGCACCAAATGTTTATGTCGCACAAGAAAGTTTCTATTCTGTCCTAGAGAAATTGATGCAATTGGCACGGTAGCGTCTAGATCGGGTTCATTATCTTGGTGTTCTCCAATGAATTGATTGCCATCGTTGTACCTGTTGACCAAGACAAAGTTGAAGTCTGCCTCTGCAATTTTGGAAATGATCTTGCAGAGCTCCTGAAGGATGGGAGGCCAAGGTTTGGCGGGAAAAGTATTCCCTGAGTAGCTGTAGGTTAATCCGTTGTTTCCAAAGGCAACCTGCTGGCGAGGAATGCTTCTGAATTGTCCACGTATTTTCACCTGGGACATTCGACCCGTAAAATAAGAAATATTTTTTTCTAAATGATAAAACATTTCTTCGGCGAAACCCCTTTCCAAAAGGTTAAAATATGATAATTTCAAATTGTTTCCCGAAATTAAAGTTGGTGGAACATCGAGAATAGTCTTTTTCCGTTTCAATAGTCCACACATTAGCCTTTGTTCGTCAGAGATTTCTTTCCTTTTAAATACAAATGTATTATTATTATTATTATACTTTTTTTACGTTAAGCCTAATCAAACATTTATTATTATAACTTTTATTGGTTTTTGTTTTTAAAGAAAAGTGAAATAAATATAATCAATAAAATATATTAAAATTTTAAAATGCCAATATAGGGCACTCTGATTGTTATACTATAATCGTAATTAAAATATATGATTTATTAATATTATTTTTTTCTGCATCTTCTGGCGTGATGTCCACCGCCTTTTGTCAGTTTACTAAAATTTAGAACATCCTATTTTTTAATGAAAGTCGGTTTCGACCATGACCAATTAAATCATTATGAGGCTAATGACAGAACACATAATTGAGTATTTAATTATTTTGAAATTTGAAAATATTAAAAATTATAATTTGCCTGGCTATTTCGCCAGCAATGAGATAAAGTAGTGGGGAGTTTCCCATTCTTTCACTGAAATTGTTCAGTGTCGTACTTAAGGTAATATGTTACTTACGCTACAATTTTATTCTTACCGTGCAATTTTTTTGGTAAGATATCCGTACTTATCGGTGCTTTCCGTTTAACGATTTCTTTAGTGGAGTCGCTTTTAGAAATCTCTACGAGGTCCACGGCCTCATTTTCCGGGAAGAGTTTCGGTATAAGAATTTCGCTATTTTTAAATAAATTCATGAATGAAATTAATTTTCGAATTTGCTATAATAAAAATTCAAAGTATCTTACAAATGAGACAGGGTCCGAGGTTTTCCGTGTCTTTGGTGACAGCGAATGGTGCAACTAATTGGTTTCCGTCATTATTTTGAACAGCAAACTCTGCCCAGCCTATATGGTTCTTGTTTCCAGTTTTGACTTTTGGTGATAGTTTCCGATCGCGAGCATCGCTCCACATTGCCAAGGTCGTTTGGTTTCCAAACGAATTGTCTACGACTGTCGCGTTCATCCATCGTGACCCAATTTTGATTCTTACTTCCCTGAAGCGGAAGATATCAATTTACGTTTTAGAATAATTGAATTGTAATTTAAAATATAAACACTTTCATTACTTTATGAAGAAAAATCTAAGCTATTAGAAAATTAAGCTTAAATTAACTGATATATAGACTACTCGAGAAATTAATTATTAATTAATTTAGGAATTTAAATCATTAATACGCATAATGATAAAATCAATATATATTATATCATAAACAAAGATTACCGTATAAAAACCTTTTTACCCTATTAAAGTATTGTTAATTGCATTCCAATATTAATGAACTACCGCAAAAATGTTAAATTATTGGCTTTTATGTAAAACTATAATGATTAAAGGTACCAAAATATTTTATACTCACATGGATAGAAGAAACTTGGTGCAGGTTAGAAAAAGAAGCCACTAACAAAAACCAACTATCAAAAACTAACTCCCAAAAACTATCAAAACCTAAACCCCAAAATCTATCAAAACCTATATCCCAAAAACTATCAAAACCTATATCCCAAAAACTATCAAAACCTAAACCCCAAAAACTATCAAAACCTAAACCCCAAAAACTATCAAAACCTAAATCCCAAAAACTATCAAAACCTAAATCCCAAAAACTATCAAAACCTAAACCCCAAAAACTATCAAAACCTAAACCCCAAAAACTATCAAAACCTAAATCCCAAAAACTATCAAAACCTAAATCCCAAAAACTATCAAAAACTAACTCCCAAAAACTATCAAAACCTAAACCCCAAAAACTATTAAAACCTAAACCCCAAAAACTATCAAAACCTAAATCCCAAAAACTATCAAAACCTAAATCCCAAAAACTATCAAAACCTAAACCCCAAAAACTATCAAAACCTAAACCCCAAAAACTATCAAAACCTAAATCCCAAAAACTATCAAAACCTAAATCCCAAAAACTATCAAAAACTAACTCCCAAAAACTATCAAAACCTAAACCCCAAAAACTATCAAAACCTAAACCCCAAAAACTATCAAAACCTAAATCCCAAAAACTATCAAAACCTAAATCCCAAAAACTATCAAAACCTAAATCCCAAAAACTATCAAAACCTAAACCCCAAAAACTATCAAAACCTAAAACCCCAAAAACTATCAAAACCTAAATCCCAAAAACTATCAAAACCTAAATCCCAAAAACTATCAAAAACTAACTCCCAAAAACTATCAAAACCAAAACCCCAAAAACTATCAAAACCTAAACCCCAAAAACTATCAAAACCTAAACCCCAAAAACTATCAAAACCTAAATCCCAAAAACTATCAAAACCTAAATCCCAAAAACTATCAAAACCTAAACCCCAAAAACTATCAAAACCTAAACCTCAAAAACTATCAAAACCTAAATCCCAAAAACTATCAAAACCTAAACCCCAAAAACTATCAAAACCTAAACCCCAAAAACTATCAAAACCTAAATCCCAAAAACTATCAAAACCTAAATCCCAAAAACTATCAAAACCTAAACCCCAAAAACTATCAAAACCTAAACCTCAAAAACTATCAAAACCTAAATCCCAAAAACTATCAAAACCTAAATCCCAAAAACTATCAAAAACTAACTCCCAAAAACTATCAAAACCTAAACCCCAAAAACTATCAAAACCTAAACCCCAAAAACTATCAAAACCTAAATCCCAAAAACTATCAAAACCTAAACCCCAAAAACTATCAAAACCTAAATCCCAAAAACTATCAAAACCTAAACCCCAAAAACTATCAAAACCTAAATCCCAAAAACTATCAAAACCTAAACCCCAAAAACTATCAAAACCTAAACCCCAAAAACTATCAAAACCTAAACCCCAAAAACTATCAAAACCTAAACCCCAAAAACTATCAAAACCTAAATCCCAAAAACTATCAAAACCTAAATCCCCTAAAACTATCAAAACCTAAACCCCAAAAACTATCAAAACCTAAATCCCAAAAACTATCAAAACCTAAATCCCAAAAACTATCAAAACCTAAACCCCAAAAACTATCAAAACCTAAACCCCAAAAACTATCAAAACCTAAACCCCAAAAACTATCAAAACCTAAATCCCCTAAAACTATCAAAACCTAAACCCCAAAAACTATCAAAACCTAAATCCCAAAAACTATCAAAACCTAAATCCCAAAAACTATCAAAACCTAAACCCCAAAAACTATCAAAACCTAAACCCCAAAAACTATCAAAACCTAAATCCCAAAAACTATCAAAACCTAAATCCCAAAAACTAGTACGGTGTCTGAAATTCCCGTAAAGGGGACAGTAGACATATTGGGAAACCCGGAAATGAAGTTTATAAGAAGTTTAAACCCTTTTTCCACAATAGACTACAGCTGTTCCTGTAAAATGGTTTATATTACTTGATATATTGAAAAACCATTTTTATTTCTAGGTTATGATGTTTCTAAGTGCGCGTCTAAATTTAATTTCCAAAAGTTAAAATATTCTGTTGCACAAAGTATTTTTAGAAACGGTTTAATTTTTGTGATAAAAATGCAATTGAAAAGTACGAATATAAACGAGTAGTGACGTCGATCGCCTCGATGTCCAAAACGTTCGAAACGTTTTAGGAAGTTGACCTTGAACGAAATACAGTGAATTTCCTGGATTCCAGGAAACTTAATGCATCCACAATCTAGCGAATTAACTATAATAGTTTTTGACAATAATCATTTGAGTCCTAATAAGATTTAAACTTTTATTAAAATTTATTGGACATTAACTGGAGCTACTTGTTTTCCAGTAGTTGAAAACAAGATGTCGTGAACAATTTAGGTTTTTCATATTTTAATTGACTAAAAGGCCTAATTAATGCAATGAAACCTAGTAGAATATAGCTTCATTTATTTTAATTTACACAAAATTTTAAATATTTTAATTTACTCAAGTAGGTCTAATTAATGCGCAAAGAATTATTAATCAAATATACTTCTAAATGCCAGTGGTTATTTCCAATTTTTATTGTCACAATTTGACATATATCTCAAACTACTCTCGGAATTTCTATGATAGAGGAGCGTCCGATGTGAAAAGATTTACGTGTAAATCAATGTCACCCGGGAAGTTTTAGAAGCTTGACAATCCCCGCGTGTGTTTTACTCCCTTAGGTTTAAAAAATTAATTACGGAATAATAACTTATTGCAAATTTCTATGCTCTATGCTTACTCGGAAGAATTTATTCTAATCGAATAACATTTGTAAACATTTAAGGCAGTTACCTGTTTTGAATTTTTAAATTTCATCTGAATCGCTTTATATAGTATAAATTAAAGCTTTGAATGAATAAATATGTCAAACTTAATGAAAATAATTATTCAAATATTGTTAGTTTAATGTTCTATTTTGCTCCAGAAGTTTTGATGGTCGTACTAAGAATTTAAATTTAACTAACTATAAATATCGTAAATTATAAAATGGGCATTATGTGAAACTGAACGGGAATAAATTAATATTATCCAAATTGTTGGCTGTCCGTTGAAAAGAAACGTGATTTATTAGTAAGAAATAAACCTTAATCGCTACTACATTAATTAAGCTTTTCATTTGATTTTTAGAAATGTACTTATAAGGTAGTTTTGTTCAATTTTCAAGACAATATATTGTAATTCTATCAAAGTTTTAAGCACTCTCGCGACTCGATAAAATACATTTTATTGTACTCTATCATCGACTGTGTATGTATGAAAGTCCATGTCGCCAAAGGGGCGATATTGATATATGTAACGTAGAAATATTTTTTGTGTACAAAATTAAACTAAATTATTAATGAAAACGAAAATCGATGAAACCATCATATAAAACCAATAAAATTGAAACGGATCCGATACTGGTAAGTTTATTTCGCTCTTATTATTACTGTAGGGATATCCAATAAAGTGAGTATTCTGAAACAAATACCATAAGTAATTAATTTATTCAAAATGATAGCTTCGTACAAGGAACAGATTCATAAAAAAATTCCTGTGACCACTAATTATAGGCTCTGCCTCTGTCTGTGGTCGCCTGCTTGTCGAACTAAATATTACTATTATTATTATTATTATTATTATTATTATTATTATTATTATTATTATTATTATTATTATTATTATAAAAATCTTAGCTCCCAAATCTATAAAACTTCTGAATATCACAACTAGATTTACAATTTACTTTTTCTTTTTTATAGCACTAACCGATGTGACAACACGGGTGTTTTCCAAAAACCCGTAGGAAGATTGCATCACTAAAGTACGTTTAAATAGATTTTTACGTACTTCTTGGAAAACAAGTTAACCAGTGTAACCACCCAAAGAAAGAGATCTCACTCTGAAATGGTGGTATGAGAAAGCTAATTCCGCAGGTGTGGTCAGGGGGGGGGAACGTTCTAAAGAGGAAGCTACTTCGAAATCGATTGGCCGGTGAGCCCCTATGCGAGCCGATTTATACCTATATTAAAGGAGGCGAAATCTACTGAAATCGACATTATTGTATAAGGTCGGGTGGCAAGTTTAGATGAAAATATTTGTAATAACAAAACTATTTAGCTCGCGAGTTCTTTTCCAAAGAGAGTTCTTCTGATTTTAGTTATTATTAATTATTAATATGTAAAATACATTGCAATATAAAATTGAATAAAATACAAAATAAAATAAAATAAAGACTGATTTGGTTATAATTTTTCTAATTGTTAAATTGATTCTTGAATTTTGAACTAATAATCGCGGCGATGAATGGAACCAAAATGAGTTGGTTGGAGGGTGGCCATATATATCCCGATGAATCCCAAGGCTTACTCCTCCATTGTAACGCAAAGGATTAAGTCCAGCTGGAATTGATAGATGACGTCTGTTCGGTTGTGACGTCAATCGATTTCTCGCGGGTATCTTTTCAAAAGTTTGGAAATTTTTGGGCTATTCTCGTTTCCGGAATGGTAAGAAATCTTTTGGTCACTACAATACAGATAATACGTTATAATAGCTACTAGGAGGTATTGGTTTTTCAAAGTTTATTTTCTCGGTTTCAACGAGTGATTACGCATTTTAAGTTTTTAGGATTTCGGTATATTGATTTAGAATATTTGAAAGCTTGACCGCGCAGTTCAAAATTTAATTTCGGAGTTCAGAGACTTGAGTGCCGGTATTCAATTCGGTTTAGTATATATACATTTTCGGTATTTTATTTTCGAATTTCTGAACGCTTCATCACGAGGTCCCAAGTGTTAATTTCGTACTAAGCGATTAAAGTGAGTACATATTTTTATTTATTTTCAAAAGGATTTTTATATATTAATTTAATTGGTTTTTATTAATTTGGAAAAGTTTGAATGATTCAAAATGTTTCGTGGCAAAATTGTGCCCAAATGCCGCGAAGTATCGAACGCGGAATTACGGGACGCTATGCTCAGGGCCATTGACCATGACTACGGAAGAATTGTCGAATTCGACAATTGCGGAAGTACGTCCGCGTTATGGCGTAAGGTATGTATCGACTTAGGCGTAAGCCAGAGGTCAAGAGAGGTTTTTAGGAACGCTTGTCGGTCATTATACTTTCGATATAGAGATAATTTTAGGCATATGAAAGATGAATTTGACGAATTCTCTAACTTTCTGATTGGGGACATCCCAGCTACTATCGAAGTTACGGCCGATCATTTATTAAGAGAGAATATCTCGTTAAATAGCCCTCCTTCGAATTTATTTAAGCGTTTAGCCGAAATTGAAACAATAGCGATAGCCGATTTAATAAATGTTACGGACTTAGTTAGGGAGGTGCCCGATGTCGTATCTGATCTGATAGAAAAAGTAGCTTTTAACGTAAATGACAGTTACGTAACTCAGCCAGTAGTTAAAAATGTAACCAATCAGGGTGGCGAAGCTCAGAGAGATCTAGTTACAAGGAAAAGTAAGCGCGTGAGAAAG
The DNA here is from genome assembly GCF_980474605.1 of Leiobunum rupestre. Taxonomy (NCBI): domain Eukaryota; kingdom Metazoa; phylum Arthropoda; class Arachnida; order Opiliones; family Sclerosomatidae; genus Leiobunum; species Leiobunum rupestre. The sequence continues at coordinate 52,525,132 of NC_143385.1, read as the reverse complement.
GCTAATATTAACCAGGATTTTTTTTATCCAACTTTGACCAAATCTAAAGACGCACAATTAGGGAAAAATCGCGAATTGCATTGTATTTGTAGACAGCCTAAAGATAAAAAGCCATATTTGCGTTGCACTAGTTGCGCGGAATGGTTTCATTTCAGTTGTTTAGGGCTTACAACTAGTCCAAATACGGTCTCTCGAGTTGAACGCGACGAAAACGTCAAATGCCCCACTTGCGTAGTCAAACGTATGCGCGCCGGTGTGGTAAATGGGTCATTCCATGACAAAACGCCTGCCACAGAACACCCGACCCCTTTCGATTTTGCCCAAATTTTGTATACAGGGTTTTTTGGGCCTAGGAAAACGATTTTGACAGTTTCATAACGATCGGTTCAGCCGTTTACGAGATACAGCATACGCGTTTTTTCAAAAGTACGCCTTGACCCCCTAAATGTTTTCTACTATATCTTAAGACATAATTATCGCAAAATCACATGTAATACCTCATTTTAAAGACAATGCGCACCCTAATATGAATATTTAATCAGAGTTGTCATTTGACGTAAATGTCATTAAAATCTGGGCCTTTAAATAATTTGACCTTTGACCTTGCCCAGACACCTCAGTCGTAGGTCAACGATTTTAGCATTTTTAAAATTCCCACTATCGAATACATAATAATCACTCAAAATCTCAAAGTAATATTTGTAGTTTTCGAGATATTAATTTTTGAAATTTACCCCTCAAATTAATGAAAATGCTATTTTATACACGAAACTAGTTGACCTACTAAATAAATTAAAAATATTATTATTTTGGTAATTTTGAGTTTAGAATATCAAATACACTAATTCTTAAATTAAGTTGAGTTATTTACATATTATTTTTAGTTTTGCATGTTATCTGTAGACAGAAGACATCACTAAATTGCTTGTCCTTAGTATAGTCTGGCGTTCAATATTATTGTAGCGTATCTTACTGCACCCTAAAATGGAAATGTGCTAGATATCTCAAGAAAACCCAATATTGCTCTTAGTCATATCGATTACGTTTTTAATAACGTAAAAATGTTTTAATATCTTTTTAATATATAATAGTTATAATTGAGTAGTTAAATATATTAACAGCAATAATTGAGTAGCGAAATAGAATTTATTTAACTGTATATTCTCGAACAAAGCCCTGAAATGGATCGAAATTGTTCGTTTTGGAGAGACAGTAGTAAATGTCATTTGCAAACACTTTCGAAAACAGTTGGTATCAACAACTATCTGTCCGAGGATGACAAATTAGTTCTTAGCAGCCGAACAGCTATACCTATGTCCAAAATAAGAAACATATGTCGTCACCATGAAGAACGTTTTATGAAAAGGTATTCAACGAGTCAAAAGAAGTGTATGAATCCTTTTGGGACTCACGACGCTGAAAGAAAGAGTGGACTAAAAACTATTTCATTGGATTTGTTCAAAAAATTAAAGTTACGAGGAATTGAAGTTATCGCTGGAAATAAGTTGTGCATCCAGTGTTTTATGTCTGCTGGAAAAAAAGTAAAGGATGAACTCCAAATACAGTTGGACGTTTCAGAAGTTCACACTGCACAAGAATCACAAGAAAGCGATTCTTTTTCATTTAGTCAACCTTGTTCATCGGGAGATGCGACGCAAGACGACAAAGCTATAGCTTTAGTGGCAGTTAACGAAACTCTAATAAACTTGGGAGAATCTCCTGTTAAAAGAAGTAAGAAATATATTCAATTTGAAAGAATTTATATATGTATACATATATAAATACATATATTTTTTAACTTTTGTACAGAAGGTTTGTCATCTCGCCAAAAAACAATTCTAAGCAGGACTAAGTTAAACGCTGTGAACAATTCATTGAAACGCAAATTAGAAGAGTCAATGGAAATTTCTCTTGATGAAACAGACGATAATATGGTTACGGACGATGTTTTTAGAAAGCTCGAAGAACATCGATTATATGAGAATATTTTGAACGAACTGAGAGAGAAATTCAATAACTCCAAGACATCATACGGCGAAAAGCTTCAGATCCTGACCTTGTCACCATTTGGAATACAACGCACAATGGAGGAATTTGGAGCACCAGAATACATGGTCAAACGAAGCAGGAATCTTAAATCTAGTCAAGGAATTCTTTCGCTACCAGAAAAACAATCGAAGGGATTAATATTGACCGAAGACGTTAAATCAAAGGTCGTTGAATTTTACGAAAATGACGATAACAGTCGTATGACACCTGGACAAAAGGAGTTTGTGTCAGTTAGAAACCACGAGACAGGTCAAAAAGAACATCATCAAAAGAGGCTTGTACTGCTGAACCTGAGAGAGCTCTATAACAAATTCAAGGAAGAGCATGATTTGACGTTAGGATTTTCGTCATTTTGTTATCTACGACCACCTTGGTGTGTATTAGCAGGTTCGTCAGGTACACATTCAGTGTGTGTCTGCACCTATCACCAAAATGTCAAGCTAATGATATCAGCTCTACCGTCTCCTTGTCCTTTAAAATGTGATATCGATTTCATGGCGCTCACCGTGTGTGACACTCAAAACAGGAATTGTATGATGAGGGTGTGCAAGGACTGTCCTGGGAAAAATGGTCTACTTGAAAATGAATATTTAACGAACCTTTTAGAAGATTTTGAAAATATAAAGTTCATGCAATGGGTGACAACTGACAGCACAAAGCTCATGACCTTGAGCGAGAGTGTTGAAACCTTTTCGACTCTTTGGCCATTAAACTACTTGAACTAACGCGTCATCATTACACATCTAAGTCGCAATCTAATTATCTTAAAAACCTCAAAAAAACTCTAAAACCTGGTGACGTAATTGTTCTCGGTGATTTTGCGGAGAACTATTCCTTCGTAATTCAAGACGAAGCACAAGGGTTCTATTGGGACAATTGTCAAGCGACAGTGCATCCCTTCGTAATCTACTTCAGGGTAGTCGAAAACGGAGAACTTAACCACTTAAATTTTTGTATTATCAGTGATACCAGAACACATACAACCAATACTGTTCACAGTTTTTTAACTTATCTAATTCCAAATATAAAAACACATGTTCCTAATGTTAGAAAGCTAATTTATTTTACGGATGGATGTGCTGGACAGTATAAAAACAAATACAACTTTTCTAATCTCTGTTGCCACAAACAAGATTTTGGTTTGGACGCTGAATGGCATTTTTTTGCCACATCTCATGGCAAGGGACCTTGTGACGGAATTGGCGGAACAGTGAAGCGTAAAACAGCAAGAGTCAGTCTTCAGCGACCAGTGACTGGACAGATTTTGACTCCAACAGATATGTTTAATTTCTGCCTATCAAACTTCGAAAATATCAAGTTCATCTATGTTAAAAACGAAGAAATTGAGCGACAAAAGGAACTTTTAAAAGAAAGGTTTTCTAAAGCCATAACAGTAAACGGAACTCGAGGGTTTCATAAATTCGTTCCGAAATCGTTAAATGAAATCATGGTTTCTCCGTTATCTAATGACGATTCGCTAACCACAGTTAAGGTTTCGACTTTAGAATTGTCAGATACTCGAAATCCAGAGGCTGAAAACTTTAAAGTGGGAAATTTGGTAGCCAGCGTCTACAAAGGCCAACTTTACGTTGGATTAATTGAGGAAGTATCAGAAGAGTTTGGAGACTTCTTTGTAAACTTTTTGCGTCCCCCTGGTATTTCGGACAAATACACATGGCCCAGAAGGATCGATAGCAGTTGGGTGTCAAGTGAAAATGTTCTATGTGCAATTGAAATTCTTGTAGGTTTACCAAATTCGAAAGGCTATCAAATCAAAGAACACGATAAAAATAAAATTACCAAAGCCTTTTCCATGTATAAAGAAGTTTAAGCCGTTTTGTGTAAATAAAAAATTAATTGGTGTGTAAACTATAAAAATAAATGGTTTTGGTATTTCATTTTGTGTGTGGTGGGGTAAATTTCAAAAATTAATATCTCGAAAACTACAAATATTACTTTGAGATTTTGAGTGATTATTATGTATTCGATAGTGGGAATTTTAAAAATGCTAAAATCGTTGACCTACGACTGAGGTGTCTGGGCAAGGTCAAAGGTCAAATTATTTAAAGGCCCAGATTTTAATGACATTTACGTCAAAAGACAACTCTGATTAAATATTCATATTAGGGTGCGCATTGTCTTTAAAATGAGGTATTACATGTGATTTTGCGATAATTATGTCATAAGATATACTAGAAAACATTTAGGGGGTCAAGGCGAACTTTTGAAAAAACGCGTATGCTGTATCTCGTAAACGGCTGAACCGATCGTTATGAAACTGTCAAAATCGTTTTCCAAGGCCCAAAAAACCTTGTATACAAAATTTTGGCGAAATCGAAAGGGGTCGGGTGTTAAAATTAAAAAAAACTAGGTCGTTTTGTGGAATGACCCAAATGGCTTTCTAAACTGCTGGTTTTCTTCTCTTTTACAATGCCTTTTAGAAATTCACGAATTTTCCAACTCTCGTAGTATTGACAATCGGTTAAATACGTTCGTTCAGTCAATAAAGGATTCCTTTCCTCCCTTTTCCCAGCTTGAACCCGTACTACGTTACATAGACGATCTTTCCGATCATAATCTTAGTTTTGGAGTGATGCAAGACCCCAAAGATTTCTATTTATTAATTATCACTAAATTTTGGGAAAGATTTTACGACGATTGTTTTATGGCTGTCCACGCGTGCTCCGATTGTCACAATAAACAATTTTTACAATTTCGTTCGAATTACGACATTAATATTAACTTAGAAACGATTGTTAATTACTCGGAAGAGTTGGAAATCAAATCAAATCGTCAATGCCCTAATTGCAGGCGCGATACAGCGCATTACGTATCTTCGCCACCTAATAACCTAATAAGGAGAATGACATCTTATTAAGTGGCATCGTACCAAGAGACATTGCCCTAAGTGGAATCGTACCTAGTGGCATCGCCCTAAGTAGAATAGTACCTAGTGGTATCGCTCTAAATGGCATAGAACCTAGTGACATCGCACTAAGTGGAATTGTACCTAGTTGCTTCGCCCTAAGTGGCATTAAATAACATTAAAAAACCAATTAGTAAAAGTAAAACATCATACGCGAAACACAAGCCTAATACTCTGGTACTTAATTTAGGTCATTAAATTACCAATTTTTGATAAATTCTTCTAATATGATAAATTGCATTTTCTAAAAAGAATAAATGATTGCGGGGTTTGTCTCAGGCATCGCTCACATTCCAGTTCATTTTTTACTCTCCCATAACCTAAAAATAGGTCTATCACTAAGACTACAAACTAACGGGAGCTATATATTACTTACACAATTGCGCACATTATTTTTGGTAATTAATTAATACCACCAATGAGTTTCACTTAATTTTATGTGAATTCTATTTTGCCATCAGCAATTTCTGAATGTCAAGGGAATCCAACTTTTTGATCCAAGTGTTGAGGCCACATGGAAGTTCCTTGACTGAGTATTATTTGAAATACATGCAGCCATTTATTACGAAATTATAGTTTCTCCAAAAATAAACAATAGACATCAGTCAAATTTTAAAAAAACCTTTTTCTTTGACTTATTTGACTGTCATTGCATAAAGTGTCCACCCTGTTCCAGATCCAGGATTCTTTAGAGCAACTATGTAATGCCCCGCTGTACAATATGAACTATAGCAGCTTTGGTTTTGAATAAAAAATCATTAATTTTTACCCTATCAGTAAAACAATCTTTAATTGGAGTGTGAATTTTAATTCGATCAGCCCCCCAGTAAATAAACTGGGACAAATTCAAAATTAGATATTTACTAGAAGAATGCAAAATCGTTCGACGTTCCTTCATTTCATTTTGGCACTGAACGCAAGGGTTTTCAAACAGCTCACAGTAGTCCAACAATTCATTAAAACTTATTTTTTTTTATCAGCCAGTACATTAACGATGAAACCTTACCATCTTGAGGTTGTTGATTATAAACTCTCTCATTAGGATAATTTGGACATCTAGTTTGATACTGAATACGAAATGACAATAAATTATCAATAAGAACATTTTAACCTTCAAATTTGTGAAACAGATTCATCAAAAATTCCACTGGATCCTGTTGATCATTTCCATGAAATCGTACATCAAGCGTACCTCTGACAGCAGAGGTTTCTAAAAGTGAAATATTAGGATCTTCCCTCTGAAGCAGCAGTTGTTGCAATGCAACCGTTGTTTGTCCTGGACAATTAACTTTTTCTCGAATGCTTCTGACAAATTCTGGAATTTGGAAAAGAGCTTGTAAAATGGAAATAGCATAGCATGAGTTATCATTATTCAAAAAGCCTTTTATTACCAAAGGTGAATTATCTTTAGGAATATTACCACTTACAGATTTTTTTGGCACTCTAGCCTTGGAGGGAACAGCTTCATTACCTGAACTAGCTTTTACACCCATATAAATTTCATCCACTGAATGCTCAAATCGCCTTAGCTACACTGCAGAAGTTGTTTTGGTTGTTTTTTTTGGAAAAAAAGGCTATTTGAGGCAAATCAGGCCTAAATTCTTTTCTTAGTCGATTATACTCGAATATCGCTCTACAATCTGCATATATTTTCGACCCATCAAAATCAAGCAAATGAAGGCCATCCAAAGATGTAACCCTCGAAAGAGCAACGTATGCCATCCCACTTTGAAAAATACTTGGTCCAGTATTCATCAAACCACATTCCACACTCATACCTTAACTCTTATGTATGGTAACCCTATAAGCCAAAACCACTGGAAATTGACTTTTTGAAACATAAATGTTTGTCAAAATTTCAAACTTGACTGTAACTCTTTCAATTTTCTCTTCAGTGGTATGATTATCAAATAAAACCAATAACTGTGAAACAATTCCATTTACATTCTTTTTAAACCCTTTCACAGTACCCATGGCTCCATTAACAAGTCCTTTATCCATATCGAGATTTCTTCTCAGCATAATAGGAGCATTTATGCAAAGCAATAGTCTAGATTCTAATCCTGCTGTCACTGATATATTGCTTTCGACTTTTCTGAGCTGCTCTTTAACTGTTTTTTGCATTTCCTGCTCCCCGTGGGCCTTATCTTCACTTAATATTTCCAAAATAGGATTACCACATTTTTGAAGCATAGCACTGTTTATGTCATTGCACATTTTATTGGTTGATAACAAGCAAACAGGTTTTTTACCTTCTTTGCACAAGTTATCGTAATAGTTGGCAACCTCCTCAACATTATCTGCATTAGGAATTAGGCGTGTCTTCAAAAGATCAACATCTTCAGCAGTAACCTTTCCTAACCTCAGTCTACTCAACATTTCTCCATAGGAAAGTCTTTCTTCTGTCTTTTATTAATAGGGTCCTATCTCCAACCTCCGACTTCGGTCAGGTGTTGGCTGGATACTGGGCTTCGGCCAAGGCTAATGGAGAGGGGCCGGGCAACTGGCCACCTCGGCGGATTGGGTAGCCTGCTGTGGGGCTGCGGGCCTCCGTATGAGGGCACGGCGGCCCCGTCTCCCGGCCTTTTGGAGCTCCACCGGGATCTCCGGTGCCAGCTGTGCCGGGTTATGCGGGCTGCTGTGTGCCCGCCGTTCCCCTTTAGGAGCTCTTTCCAAAGGGCTTGGCTCCCTACCTTTCTAGGTGGGGTGTCGGCCGGAGTTGCTAGAGCATCCGTTCTTTATCCCACGGCTGTGTGCGAAGTGGCGGGCTGGTCGTCCCATTGTTGCACCTTCTGCTGGGTTGAGCGGCTTGCGTCGAGTGTGCGACCATCAGTAGTGGGGTTCTACTACCCATGCTGGTTTTGTCACCTGTCCGGGCTTGTCGACGCTGGCGTAGGGCATTCTGATGATAGGCCTCCGGTGGTGTGGTTCTTTTCTTACCAGTACACCGGGCTATAAATTCTGACAACATGTCTTTTATTAATAGTTAACTCGTCAAATTTGAAACACTGTCGAAATAAATTAAATCCACCAACTGAGCCAAAACGTTTACGAGCTTCTATATGAGTGAGCATAGAAAATACAGGATCCCCTTTAACGGGTTGTAATTGCAATAAATCTCCTAATGCCAAAATTGAAATTCCACCAAATGGTTATTCTTTACCAGTTATCTCACATAATCTTAAATGGATATAAGCTAGCAAAGCCGAAGATACCATAGAAAACTCATCGATTATTAGTAGCTTCAAATGGCCCAGTGTGTTCTGCATTATCTTCAAGTTGTCCGGGCCTAATTTGTAATATTTCGCAGTTTTTCCACGTTGAACAGGTAGCAACCGTAGCATTAACAAACGATGCAGAGTAACTCCTCCTATGTTATACGCAGCCAATCCAGTAAGAGCTGCCAAAGCCACGCAAAGTTTATCTTGAAAGTGCGAGCATAAAAATATTCTAAGGGTTTTAATTAGGAAACTTTTCCCAGTTCCTCCATATCCACTTATAAACATATGCAGTGCTTCGTCAGAAGAGTTTGAACTGCAAAAATGACTAGCGATTTTATCAAAGATACTCCTCTGATCCGTTTCCAAATATACAAGCGCACAAGCTAAGCTGTCAGGAGTTAAAATAAATTTTCCTTAAGAGCTGCGTTCACTTAATTCATTGCACTTTCGGCTTCTCCCAACTCTCTTCCCACATTAGGATTATCAGTGCTAGCTACCACAAAATTATTCTGATTGTCAGGTGGTGTATCTTTAGTCAAAGCTTCTTGCAGTTCCTTTTCTGCCTCTAGTAAAGCATTTAACTTTTCATGATACTTCATCATATCCTTTAACCTTGGTAAATTACTTTCAAAAGTTTGTTTAAAAGTTTTATGATTCCCTAGTATAGAACTTTCTTCTCTCCAAGGTAAAAATAACATCAACAACCCGTGATAAAACTTTTCAGACTCTGATTCAGATTTATTTAAATCATGATTTGAGTGCTGAACCAGGAAATGTTTAACCCTCATCTTTACAAAACCAGCTCCATTTTTTAGTTCAAGTAATTCAGAAAGTCGTTTTGTAATAGGCTTTTTTAAAACCCGATAGTAGAACCTCACCCAATCATACAAACAAGTGTCTTCTCGACTATCAGGGCGATTTGGATATATATCATCAACTAACTGTTTCATGAATAAATCTGTGCTCTCAGGATCAGTCTCTTTCAGAGATTTAAAATCTTTGTACTGCTTAAGTAATCGCTTTCTATGTTCTTTAGGGGAAGTATTAACAAAAACAATGGAATCCGATTTCCCATACAGATGCAGCTGCCTCGTAGCTACCAATTTCACGATGTGAAATAGCTTTTAAAGCTACTGACCACAAACGGCTGGGTAAGCCTTTATTTCCTAAATCATTCCAAAAACTCTCCTTATCTTATTTTTCTTTTTTTGTAATAAACGAGGTGATATAGCGTGCAATAGCCATTTTCAAATCAGATACAAACTGAATGTCCATGTTTCCTTTAAAAGCCAAAAGCAACAAAGGGTTGTAATCATTGATGTGCGTTTCCACTTTGGATCTAGGTAGCAAGTAAAGCTTTCTCCCGGATTTTCCTGCAACATGTTGCTTAATAGTAGTATCAACTGCGTTAAGATTAGCCGTATCAGTAACACTTCTGGGAAAATTGAAACGACAACATGTCATAAATTTGTCTCCTCTTTTTTTCTTCCTCAAGCACGTTGCATTGCATTTGTGCCACTGGTATTTTGATACTTAATCGTACAATGTTGGATTTTAGTTCTTATCTGGTAAAGCACATGTGACATACTTTTAAATAAAATCCAATACTTCCTTCTCTTTTGCCATCCCAATTTTTGGTGCATCTTTAATCCACAAAATAAAATGAATATGAGGTGCACCACGACTTTGATATTCAACAGGGTCGTTATTGCATAATTCACCAACTGGAATTTTTAAAGATTTTTCTTTCAACGGGTAAAATGATCGCAAATGATCATAAAGTTCCAACCAGTCGTACTCTGCTGGGTTCAACGTAGCAAACCACGTAGGAGGTCCATGCTGCAAACACATACTTTTAACTTCACTGAAACGTTTATACCAAAATATTTTGCTTGTAAGCAAACAAACTAGCTTCTAGTTCTTTATCATTACCTTCCATTTGATTCACTAGAGAATGAACAGGAAGAGACTTATTCGCAGTCATACGTAACATAACATTAATGCTATTCGACAACCCTTTGATTTCCCTATCATAAAGAAGATGAAATAGATATTGTTCATTTTTCGAAAACCTTCTATCCTTGTTTAATATCCTCTTAAGACGAAAATTTGCTTCAGTCAACTGACCAAAAGGTCTTACAGAGTATTTTCCAAAATCACCAGTGGGATATAAATCGGGGAAACACATTAAATCCAGGTTTTTTTTCCCAAATACTTCATCCATTTTCTTCAATTTTCTTCACTTGGAAAACATTCAAAATTCCCCTCGGATTTTTTCCATTTACAGGATGAATGGAATAGTGATCAAATAACTCTCTTTGCTCCAATTCAGACAACCTTCTAAGCAATGACTTATCATTTGAAGCAACTTTAAACGTCTCCATATCAGAAAACCCAAAAAATATTCGTCATGTAACTGACTGATATTTACATCTCTGTAAAGTGGGTTAACATCTTTTAATTACAAGATAGCATTTCTCACTAAATTTAAATCCACTAATGACTACCAAACGGTTTTACTTTTAGTAGGAAGCCCGTTAACTAGAATCACTAATTCGTGGTCAGCAGGTAAATTTTTAGGAATCATTTCTACATTTTGTGACAAAGGAAGAGGCAGATAAACCGCACAACTTCTAACTGCCCTTGTTAACCCAGAATGGTTAACAGTTTTTTTCCCCAAAAGCGTTTGCAAACGAATAATAGTTTGAAATACTTTAACTTTCTGAATTAGCATTTTATCAATAAAATTTAACTTGCTAATTTCATCAGGCACAAGGTCTACTTGTAAGCCATTTAGGAAACACTGAGGTTGAACTTTTCCCAAGTTAATGTACTGGACACACAAATCACATAAATGTTTATCTTCAAACATGGAAGGCACTATAATGTTACGTTCACTTTCTGTAATATCACCATCGCCAATATCATCCTGTACACTTTGATCAGAATACGAAATAGGAGTCTCACCAAATTTCCAGGCAGCTATTAAAAGTATCAAATCATCATTGCCCGTATTTTGCTTGCCCACTGATTTTAGCTTGCTTTTTTTAAATAACTTTTCACAACGTTTACAAGGTGTATCATGAAACTCGTATATATATTAAAAACATCGAGTTAACTGACCACCATACTTAGATAATAATTCCATTTCATGTAACAAAGGTCTAAGAGGCTCAACTACATCACTCTGAGATTTATTCATTACTCTATCAGATATTTTAGTTACATCCATAACCATTTTAAGGAAATCCAAATTTCCAATCTCAATGGCAATGCAAAGCTTCTCATGCAAGTCACACTGAAAATTAATTCCATAGACTTTTTTCACTTAAGTACGTAGCCTCCCCTGTAGCACATCGGAGTCGGGCCAACGTCGGCAAAAATATTATAATGGCGAAGTCGGCCGACTATTAGTTTTACAGTCGAAATGTCCTAGGGTCTCAAGAGTCGGCCGACCTTGGGAAATTGACACTTTGCTGACTCTAAACGTATTGATTACCCGACTACGGAACGTCGTTGGGCCGACTGTACTAATATGACTATTCCCGACTCAATTCTGACAGATCATGATAAAGCACACAATAATATCAAACAAGAAATTTTTATTGAAGTAAATGCACAGTACATTTATTCTAAAATAACAAAACGTTTACTTCCAAAAATACCACTTGTATTTAAAAGTACAAAAAATAGGAACATACATATTCAGGAACTTTTATATTTAACATCTTATTCGATGCCAAAAAATGGAAACCTGAACATATTTTTTATAAAAATATCGAAACGTTTGCTTCTGAAGAGGTTTATTAGGTGTTCTCAGTTTTTTCTTTAAAAATTGCAAGCGATTTTCAAAGGGAAAGGCGCTGTAGGCGTCAAGCCTTCCAAAAACATTTACATCACTCGCTATCATTATTATGAACTCCATCCCATATAGGTTCCTGGATGTAGATATAAAGAAATTTAAGAAATCGTTGGCGAACTGTGATTGAGATTTGGAAAGTTCTGGATGAGCCAAAATATAAATTGCACAATGAAGTACTCTAAAGTGTTTCAGAACGTTTTCTTCCAAAAAATCAGCAGCCCAGTGTAAAGGAGAAATTGCGTCAACTCGGTTGCTTTCCAACGACCGATGTGTCTTAGAGACCGTGGTTTTCGTGCAAATTCGGCTGGTATGTACTTTCTAATTTCTAGCAATTTTGCAGAAAACAAATCAACAGTTCGGCTACTCATCCTGACAGTCAATGGACCGCTAAGCCAGTTTACAATTAATTTTTTCATAATGCCTTGGCAAACCAGGTGCATGTAATCTAAAGGAAACTGGCGCACTATATCGATATCTAGGCGAGTAAATGGCGATGGTCCTCCTCTTAAATGGTGAAACTCGTCTTCTTCGTAAATCCGTCTCTCGTCAGCTCTTCTAAGTCGGATATAAATGGACTTAAATATTCTTCTAGGCTACCAGGCTTCTTTTCACCATAAAAAACGCCAACAATGAAAGGTTGACCTATAGTACCTTCAGTAAAATTGTATACTGCCGCCAGGATTGGCCAAAAGTGATTTGCAGAACTTTTACATAACGGTAGTCCATCAATATTAATTGCAAATGATATTTCATAATGATAATTTGGATTATCGTTAATGAAATCCGCTAGTCCCTCCTTCAATCCGACATACCGAAATTCACCTCCATCTATATTTAGAACATTTGTTTCTCTTGGTGTTTTCAATAAGGTTCGTGAGCGAAGGGTCGGACATTTACCAAAATCCCGTACACTTTGTCTAAAATCGCCAAATCTTTTAACTCTCTCTATGGTAAATTAACATTGAAATCCCAAAATCACTTCAAAAAGTAATGATAAAATCGCAAAATCTCTACGAAATCCCGAAATCCCGTACAAAATAATGGCAAGTGTCCGACCCCTCGTTCGTGAGTCAGCAGGCATGTCATGGCCGTGATCTCTTAATATTTTGAGGAGATCATTTACCGCTAGATGGTTTGCATTGTGGTTTAAAGCCCAATTTCTGATATCAGGTACAATATTTTTTGGAACCTCTTCCTCATCACTACGGTCAGAAGATACATTTTCATATGGATCCAAATCATAATCAGAACTGTCAGGTTGAACGAAATCTGACAATTGTTTATCATCCTCAATAAATTCTTCGTTGTTTTCCATAATTTCTTCAGAGTGATTGCTTTCTTGTGCAAGATCATCTCTAGTGTCGCTACTATTTTCAGGTACTTCGCATTCAGGAATCACTACCAGAGATAACCTGGTCTAAAACGTTTCTAACATATTCCCTACGAATTCTTCTTCTCTGTCTATCACTTATATTAGATTCATCTTTATAAGGGGCACGTTTCGACATTTTATTCACTTACAGTGAAATATCTATTCGTAAAATTAACTTATATTTGATATAAAATACTATTATGTTGTATTCAAAACGCCAAGGCCTAACCACACAATTTGAATTTGGATAAAATTATACTTTAAAGAAATGACAATCACAATTCTTATTACCTTTAGACCTTAGGGCTATTTTTAACAATAGGTACTTTTGTTTTTTTTTGGGTTTTGTTTATGTTTTTAGATGTATTATTTGTCAAGGATTACAATAATGCAAAAAGTTTTAACCGCAATTTATTATTTAGAAAGTTATGATAAATTTAAAATTGTTACTTGCCAGCAATTTTTACCTAGGAAAATACGACATATTTCGAGATTTTTGTACGTGTTGGATGAGGTAGGACTGATGACGAATTAGATTTAACGACAAGATATTACTAAATTTTTAAAACGTGTGCAAATGATAATGTGTTTACGGCTTTTTTGGTTTTGTTATGGTTTTTTGTTTATTATTTGTCAAGGATTACAGTAATGCGAAAAGTTTTAACCGCAATTTATTATGTAGAAAGATATGATAAATATAAAATTCTTATTTGCCAGCAATTTTGGGTTAAGTGTAGAATAGCAGCTGCCCCCCACCCGATTTTTACCTCTCCGAGGGGACAAAGTCCTCTAGGAGGGGTTATACAACCACCGTGTCTGTCTGTGGGTCTGTGGGTCTGTCTGTCAGGCCTACGAACGCGTTCGCATTTTCGGTGCAAAGTGTAATCACTGCGTACGCAGTTTCTCGAGATCTCTGCGTTCGCAGTTTCTCGAAGGGTTGGCAAAACCACCGTATGACGGTGAGCGTTAACGGATTCACTTGCGGTTTGTTTTGGGATGGTGTTTTTCGCTCACCGTCGTGACGGTTTGGTGTTTTACGTTTTTGTAATGTTTATGCGTAGGTTGTGAGTGTTGAATTTGTTGTGTTTGTGTTCTGATGGTTGTGCATGTTAAGTCTGTTGCGTTTATATGGGTTTTCTCTCCAACTTCTTCTTAAAGACTTTGGGATGGACCGAGTGCTGAGTGTAATGCTACCTTTCAACGTCCAATGGCAGGGTTTCCACCAGTTGTACACGGTATTCGTCTTAGTATCAATTTGCGACCGCATCGGGCGGGATTTGAACCCGAGACCTCCTGCTTGACAGGCGGACGTTCTACCACAGAACCACCGACACTTGTTACGACTTATTGAAAATTAGACCTTCAGCTTTATCGGAAGCGTATTTAATAGAGTACGAAATTTTGGTTTAATTGAAATAGAATTGAAATTGAAATTATTGCATCGAAGAAATTCTAATTTAGCGTTTATCTATTGATTAAAAACAAATGCGCCACCCAGGTTTCGAACCCAGACCATTCGGCTTGGCAGTCGAGCGCTCTACCACAGAACCACCGATAGCTGCTTAGGTTCACTGAAATTAAGACACGCATCGTAAGCATAATAGGTAATAAAGTCTTTTTTTATTAATGAATTTATGAAGGCCTAATCTGGTTTTTTTAAAGGTTAAATCTTGTTTTAGCGCAGTCAGCCGAGATAAGAGGGTTAAAGGGTAGACCCTGTGGGTGGTCCACTTTGTTAGTTTTTTTGTTATTTATTTACGGGTATTATTAACGACCTATATATAGTTGTGTTAATTCAAAGGAGATAATTTAACGTTAATTGCTTTAAGAGCTGGCGGTTAGTCAAGTGGCTCTCTGTGCTTTGTTGATGGTAAGGTTTTTGCTTCTTGTAAATATATTTGGTGTGGATATTTGGATATCTACGATTTTTAACGCAGTCAATGATTTCCTGGGTGTGCGAGTCATTATATGATATTGGAAATTGGACGGCATTGGTCTTTTTCATGCGGTATGTGTCACAACGTCAACTGGAAGTCTACGAGCGTTGAAATAAAATGAGCGTTAAAGATGCGGCAAGTATTTCGTAAGCGAGAAAAATACAAATACCATCTGTAGATATTTCTTTCATTAAAATTTGCTTAGTATTATATTCAACTGATAAACATGTACTGTAAAAAGGGTTAAATTCAATTGTGCATTGTTTTAGTAAGTCTAACTCGCTGTTGTAACTACTTAATTTATAATATTCTGAATAAATTAAACTCGATTGTTTCGTCTCAATTATTTAAATTAAAATTAAAATTTTATACCGGGCAGGGTTTGAACCGAGAATACGTTTTTCGTAAATAACTCTGAATTGCGGAGATATCTTTGGGGGTCGTGTCGAGAAATTAATACCACTAGGGACCATTCTTCCGAGGAGAGGTATATTTTGGCTTGCCACCTTGTTTTATATATTTTTTTCATTTTTTTTGCGAAAATGAATATTAACAAAGATATGCATATTAAACATTTGCCTTTTGCAGTGAATTTTCCCTAGGACGATTCTTTAAATTCCTAGATTTTAATGCGTTGTGGATAACGGGGCGCTGATGACGAAAAAGAAAATGTGGAAATGCAAAACAAACTAACTTACTTTTTTATTTCAGGTATTTTCACCGTATTTCAATGCATTTAAGGGGTTTTGCGGGGATAATAGGTTAGAATATTTATATTATTAGGTTGGATTAATATCGGGTTGACGATACTTGATGCGTCAGGCTTGGTGCTGTCCTCTAGGTTGCGTTATAGATGGCCCATAGCTTTTTTTAGTATGGGGTTGGGGAGGCGCCGCGCGCCCCCAGCGCTCGAGCGAAGTGAGTGCGCAGCGCCGTCAGGCGCCAATACTTAGAATACATTCGACGTTGTATAAGTCAACATCACACAGACGACATATAATATGACATAGTATGGTTAAAAAAAGGCTAAAATGCGTTGAAATACGGGAAAAATTCCCAACCCTTAAAAGCTAGTACTGTTTTGCATTTCAGCCTTTTTCTTGTTCGTCATTAGTCCTACTTTATCCACAAAGTATTAAAATCTAGTAATTTAAAGAATCGTCCTCGTCATCAGTCCTACCTGATCCAACACATACAGAATCTCGAAATATGTCGTATTTTCCATTGTAAAAATTGCTAGCAAGTAGCAATTTTACATTGATCATATCTTTTTAAATAATAACTTGCGGTTAAAACTTTTGGCATTACTGTAATCCTTGACAAATAACAAACCCAAAAAACCAAAAAAAAAACAAAAAAACAAAAGTACCTATTGTTAAAAAATCCCGAACTTAGAAAGGCACTTAAGCCACCGAAATTTGCTAATCTATCCAGTATTATTGAATTTAATATACTTAAATACTACCTAGAATTAAAGTGTGGAGGCATGAAATAATTCCGACATCCGAAAACGAGCATAGGCCTGTGGATGGCGTAGCGCTAGTAGGTTCGATCGAGGCGCGCGCTTTTAAATTGTATACCTATAACATAAAATTGTTTATGTTTATTTTTGATTACTTAAAAGTATATCTATTAATTTTTGAATAATAGGTATATGTATTTTGGCATATATAATAACATTTCAAAGAAAATTTAAAATTTGGGAATTGATTTGTTAAGGTCGCTTTTGAGACGGTAAATGGACTGTAAACCGTCATTTTACCGACTCTTAAAGGTATTTAGATATATTTTGTCTAGAAAAATATTTCGACTTTTTAGGTCGGCTTTTAGTCCAGGACTAAAAAGCGACTTTGCGACCAAAAGCCGACTCTCTGTGCTACAGGGGCTACTATAATGCGGCGCTAACTAGAATATTCACCGTGGCGTCATCTCGCGCTTATTTTCAAAACTAGAAGTGTAGAGACGCGTATAGTTTCTGGTGTTTCAAAATCCACAGCCAAAGGCTCCGGGGTCGGAACAGGAGTTTCAAGCAGTCAGGCTCGATTTCCCCTCTATTTATATTTTGATCTCTATGAGAAGTACAATCGTAGGCAGCTCCTTTACCCTACGACCTACCAATGAGTATTCCATCTCGATATTATTAAATATTTAATTTAAATTTAAGTAATTTAGTAAATTAAGGTTCATTTATAACACAAACGTTTTCGAAATGGAACCCATCCGAAAAATATTCATTCATACTAGATTCGAACCCTCCTTATTAGAACGAAGTTGTTTAACAATATCAACGCCTATAACCACTACACCACATTTCAACACGCCAATCGTTCTCTTTTACATGACACATTTCTTTTCTAGAAGACCAAGGCTTAAGAAACTCGAGCTAACGCATCGCATGGACGCCATTTTATTTCATTTTTCAAGGACCAAAATCAGTGTAAAAGAGTCTGGCGCAACAACGTTAAATTTTCTGATCCTAGACGCTATCGCCACCTGCTGTAACCTATTTACATTGAAAATCAGCAAAATGTTTAAACAATTATTTATAACCTTTCTTTTCGAATTTAATAGAAATAATATGGCTAGGAAATTAATTTAAACTATAAACGCAAATCCTTTAAAAAACGTTTCATCATAAACCAAGCCGTTTTACCTGTACAAGTGTCTAAAAGTTACTGATGCGTACATCAGAAATTAAGGTACCTCAGCACCTAAAATTATGTCCACTTTTCCCTTAACTTTCCCATAGCGTGAAGCATCGAGTTTAATGTTAAAAATCGAGGTACCTATATATAACCAGGCGACGACTCGCTCTGCTCGTCACCTGGTTACAATACCTATATACTATTTTTTTCGTTACCATGAAAATGAACTTTATTAAACCTATTAATATCAAATCAGATAATTGCCATGGTAACGAAAAAAATAGCGCGTTCGCGTCCCAATCAAATGATTTTGAAGTCACTGTGAGCGCGTGAATTTTTTATTCATTCATAAGAAGTTACGTTCACCGAGAAAGATTTTTAATTTCGGCCGCGTGCCGATGTTTATGAATGAAACGGCTAATTTACGTTAAGGTATTAAAATGTATTGTTAAATTAGGGGTCGTCCATACATCAATTGTTTCGTAACTTCGAAACGGTGGCCTAAATCAGAAAAATGCCATAGAACATTTTCGACTTAAAATAATCTGTAGAACCCGTAGACGCTCGGTCCTACCACCATTTTGGAAACACCCTGTATAACCAGGCGACGACTCGCTCTGCTCGTCGCCTGGTTACAATATTTAGTAAATAGCAGATAAGGCAGGTTCATGATTTTTCATTCAGTCGAATGACCGCCGTCGGTTTCTCGTTCTTTCGCGTGGCGTCCACACCTTAGTAACAATGGCTCTTTCTACCGTCGACGTTCACTTTGAAGATATTCAGCCGCAGATGGAACTAACAGGCGACAATCTCCAAACTGCAACGTTTGGCTCAGCTGTGTTAGACGGGACGTTTTTTCGGGTAATTGAGGAACAAAGTGACGTGGCTGTTTGCGTCAAATGTGGGCCGAAACACGTCGAAATTAGAGGATCTTGGAAATCCACATCGAATTTCAAATCGCACCTACGAAGGAAGCACGTTTCTTCGGTATTGGAAGATTACGAAAACTACATAATGGAGAAACGTAAAAAATGCGAACAAAAGACCCCTTTTTCAAATATTTGCGGTAATCGTGGTCGCCCTTTAGTGACGCGAGAGTCTTTTGATAGGCACTTAACAAACTTTGTTCTGCACTCTTTGACACCGCTGAGTATTGTAGAAGATCCCTACCTGCTAAGAATGTTTGAAAATCTCGGCTTAAGAAAACAAGTTACTTACATGAAACGTCGCATTCTTGGACGAAGAATCGAAAGTATTTTTTCTGAAAATGTCAAAACCCTTAAAAATTCCTTAAAAAACGTCTCTTATGTCTGCACAACGGCGGACATTTGGTCGGCAAAACGAAGGAGTTTTGAAGGATGGAATCGAGATCTTTTGAAAGAAAATCGGCAAGTCTGGCTTGCCGACGATTTCGAGGGACACACAGTTACGACCGAATTTCAACTTTGCTACAAGACATCCAAATGGAATACGGATTGGACTGTAACAAGGTATGCACAGTGTGCTAAAAAATGGACCAGGGCGAATATCTCAATGTGTTTTAGCTATGATTTTGAACCTCGTCTTCGTTACGTTATCAACTTAACGATCTTCTTGTTTTTGACGTAACATTTCTCGACTTCCTATTTCGCAAATCAGATCGGGTCAAAGCTATGTAGCCATACAATGTAACGGGTAACACTTTTCTAATTGGAACCATGCAACTTCGTAACTCTTACGGTTCTCGTTAAATTTCGAACGACCTGGAAGACATGATTCAAGGGCATTGAAATTTTCATAGTCGGTTGATCCCCTGAGCGCTCTATAGCTCCCTAAAATTTCAAAATCATAGCTAAAACGCATTTTGAGATATTCGCCCTGGTCCATTTCTTAGTTAACACCCTGTATACGATTTTATTGATATCTTTGTCTTTAATTGTTATATAAAAAGTACGAAAATTATTTAAGGTTTTAATATTTCCTGACTAGGCTAATGTTTTTTTTATTTTTTCAAATAGGTCGTAATTTCGTTAAAGCTTTTAAAATGTTTGGTGTCAAACTTTCATCAACAATGGTCAGTGAAGATTCTGAAGCAAGCGGTGAAGAAAGCGACACCGATTCCATGGAAAATTGTATCTCGTCTAAGTGAAATAGTATGCCCATTCAACTTTCAATGGACCAAGATGCCAGTAAAAAAGGTTTACCACACCATTTACGTTGCTGTGCCCACACTTTGAGTCTCTGCGCCACCGCAGACCTTATTAAATGCATAAAATTAACGCCACCTCTTGACGAACTGCACGCGCAAGTAATGACGAAATGTACGTCCTTGTGGAATGCAGCTGGTAGACCAAAATCTTCAGAGGTAAATTAAAGGTTTTATTGATTTAGAGGTCGAGAACAGGGACTAAATTTTCTCGTGCGCGAATTCTAACCCCCCAGTCCTACACATGTCAATTTTTTTGACGAGTGACAGCTTGGTAGCTCGGTATGTTCTCGAATAGAGTAAGAATTCTTTTTCGATGAAGTAAAGTACGAGCTGTCAATCATTCTGTCCAAGCTGTCACTCGTCAAAATGATTGACATGTGTAGGACGGGAGGGGTTGAAATTCGCGCGTGAGAAAATGCAGTCTCTGTTCTCGGCCTTTAAGCAAAATCGGTTAAAAATGTTTCTTTCGTGGCGTTAGGTTATAGAAGGGATTTTAGGACACACGTTATCGAGGCCAGGTGAAACACGATGGAAATCTTTATACGATTCCTTAAGGCAAATTATAAGTATTAAAGATAAAACTCCAGAGTTGTTCAAGGCACTGGACATAAAATACGCTTGCTTTAAACAATCTGAGTTAAATTATATAGAGGAGCACTTATCTCGCGTCAAGCCCTTAGCTGAAGCTCTCGATATTTTATAAGGATAAAGTAACGTATATTACGGCATTGTATTACCGACCTTGTTGGTTGTAAGGCGAAAACTCCAGATTTTAGACAAAGGCTCTTGGTCATATGGTAAGCCTTTAATTGAGTCTCTTCTTCGCAGTCTGGGAACTAGATTTGCAAATGTCCTAGATATATCTAGTCCTGAAGCGGAAAATGCTGCAATTGCGGCTATATCCCGCCCGCGATTTAAATACCTTTGGTACAAGTGCATCAGCTCAGGAATTTCTGTTTACGCCACTGAAGTAAAATAATAATATAAGTACGACACTACCTATATATCCAGTGCTAAGTTTGAAATGAAGTCTGTTTCACTAATGACAACGTAAAATAGAAGTACTATCAATGTCTTCTTCAGGACCCTAAAGAAGTTATTTGACGTCTTTATTATTTCTGCTGTGTGACTAGTGTCAGAAAAGAGCTAGAAAGAAAAACGATATATAGCGAGAAGCGAAGTGACTACTGAATCGCATTCAATTGTATAATTTGTGTATACAAAATGCAAAAGCGACCTGAACTGAACCGAAATGCTAGAAATTATTCGTATTTAACGAATAATAAATGTTATCGAAATATTTTAGTCTTTTTTATTTGAAAACTAAATATATTGAAAATATCTGCCGAAAAAGATATTTTAGCCAGTTTATATGTAAAATGCATTTATTCGAAAATAATCTGAGCGAACGAATATTTTGTTCTTTTAATTTTTTAATTAAATATTAAGAAATATTTTGTTAAATTTATTTTCGATAAATGTCTTCGGATATTTTAGAGCACCTCATTATTTATAAATAAAGGTTAAATTAAAAAAAATTTATTCGTCATTCAAAAAATAATTTTTCGCCCATCTCTGCTCACAAGGAGACATCCAGTAGCGGCGCTAAGGGTGGGCTGAAGTGGGCTTTAGCCCCCCTGCATTTCTGAGAGGGGCCACATATTTATATTTAAGAGGCCACTTATTTGAAATTTCTTTATGTTTTTATTGCCAAGTAAAGTTTTTCGGGGGAAAAAATTTTAAAAATCAATTCGTTTACTCAAAAAGATAGTAGACCATAAACAGATAGATTCGGGAGGCGAAGGGAGCGGAAATGGAGAGAAAGTTTAATGAACAATTGAAAGAAAAGAAAGGGGCTTGAGGGAATTTCGGGAAATACCCCAGCGGGCATGCACGTCAATGCTCGGAATCCGACGCTCGGATTCAAGCTCAGAAGGGGGTCCAGTAAACGCGACGATAGCCACAACAATAAAACGACCTTGCTCTTCTCGCTTCCTGGAAAATTCTGCGGTTTTTAGATTTCACCACTTTTGCGAAATATGGTCAACGCCAGGCTCGACCGCTAAGCTGCTTTTTTTTTTAAACATTTCTTTCCATTTCGTCTTGAGCTCCAGAACGAGTCAGGTCTATTTTGAAAGTCTTCCTCGAATTTTAAGTCTTTAGTATTTCTGTTCTATTATTTTGGCAAGAGCGGACTTCTACCTCCTCGAGGTTTAAAGAAGCCCTAATGCGCTTGTTTAAAATATAAACACTTAGCTAAATGACTAGTTGATAGTTTGATTTTATTTCAAATTATTTCAACAGCCTTTTAAAGGCTAATTAACTATTAATAGTTAATTTTTCCAAAAAGAATTTTTCAGGGCTAGCTAACTATTAGTAGATATATATTTTCCAAACCGCCTTTGTCAAGGCAAATTACTATTATTAGTTATTTTTCTAATATCTTAGAAACTTAGTCTTATTATTTACTAAGATAAATATTCCTCGAGAATTAGAAGGATTTTAGAGATACATTTTAGATAATTATATCCGGTAAATTTAACTATTTAAGTATTGACAAATTAAAAAAAATTGTAGAAATGAGTGGGAGAAAATTTCCGTCCGGAAGCCAAAGTCGCAAAAAGCGAAAAGCCAGTCAAGAATTTTTAAATTCTCAAAAAGGGGCTCTAAATAAGTACTTCAAAACATCAATTCCAGTCTTAGAACAAACTCAATTAAATGCAATTGCGAACAAACTTGACTTACCAACCACTACTGAATCTTTAAAAAATCAACTTTCCCACAACGAAAACAAATCGCTAGAATCCGAACCAAAACAAAATAGTACTGACAATAAAATAAGCTTATTGAAGGACGCTATAGGGGCTCATGTTGAAAGTAATCTTTCAACTAATAAATCGAACGATGTTATAAATAAACATTCTATGTTGCAAACGAGTCAAAATGTTTTCGATAAAGTTGTAGAAGGCATTGAAGAATCAGTTATTGATAATATCTTAATAGGAGCTCCTAGTGAAAGTGAATCAAACAATTCAAATGACATTGCACTTTCATTTGTCGCTTCCAGGAATTCCCGAGAACTCCATGAGAATAGCAGTATCATGCACCATTTAACTCCTGCTCTATCTGATTTAAATGCAACTCAAATTATTCCTGACATTAGTATCGACATGGATTCTCCACTCGCTCAACCAAGGCTCTTATCATTTCCCCAAACGATTATTAGGGGTCAAAAACGAAGTTTCAATAGTATTTATTATGTAAAATATCCCTTTTTTTGCTGCCGTCATTTTCCAAGCAGTGGTAAAAAAAACATATTTCACAACTGGTTTTAAAAATTGGAAAAATATGAATGAGAAATTTCACGAACATTTTACTTCCGAGAAATCGACCCACCAATTAGCGGAAACGAAGTACATACATTTTTTACAGTCTAAGAAACGAGGAGCTATAACTTCACAGATAAATAAGCAACACCGTTTAGATACTATTCGAAACAGAGAAGTTGTATCCGCCCATGTTCAAATTGTTTTAACATGCGCTCAACAGGATATCGCGTTAAGAGGGCATCGAGAGAACGACGATCAGCAAAATCGTGGAAATTTCATTGAAATCCTAGAATTGTTAAAGCGCATTTCACCTGACTTAAAGAAAAAAGTAGATAGCATGCCCAATGTAGCAAAATATACCCACGGATCAATACAAAACGAGCTTATTAACACTAGTGGTGCACTTGTCCAAAGAATGATTATTCAGGATATTAATGATTCGGGTGGTTTTTAATTGCTGACGAAACTAGGGACAAAGGCGGTGTAGAACAACTAAGTGTTTGTGTTCGATTTACCACCACTAAAGGAGAGGTTCTTGAAAGGTTATTGTCTTTTGTTGATTTACATAAATTTGACGCTGAATCTTTATCTTCCGCGATTATTAATATTCTTTTATCAAATGGGTGAAAAATATCAAACTGTGTAGCGCAAACATATGACGGAGCGAGTGTAATGAGTGGAAGTAAGTCGGGAGTGAACATTAGGATTAAGGATGCTGTGGGTGGGATGTGTCCATATGTGCACTGTTACGCCCATCGCCTAAATTTAGTTTTGGTGGATACCTGTAAGAATGTACCAATAATTCGTGAAACACTTGGTTTGTTACAGGCAATTTATACATTTCAAAGTAATTCGTCACTTCGAAGTGAGTATTTTCAAGAGGCCCAAAAAGAGCTTGAATACGATGTAATATTAAAATTACCCCAGAGTTGTGACACTAGATGGTCCAGTAAAAAAAAATGTATACATTTTTTTAGAACTAGATATAATGCTGTAGTTTTAGCTTTAGAAAACTTAATTGAAAGTGGCAAATCTGAGGAAGCAGCCGAATGTAGAGGGTACCATTCCCAGCTTCAAAATTTCATCATTTTATTAATGGTCGTAGCATTAGATGAGATTTTAGGCGTAACAAATGTGTTGTCTGAATATTTGCAAAATCCAAAAGTAGTTATAACTCAAGCCGTAGCAATTTGCGGTGCCACAATAAAAAAGTTAGAAACAGACCGAAATTCTGAAAGATTCGATCAAATTTGGGATGTTGCGAAACAATTAGCTCTCTCAGCCTCAATTCCAGTACCAGAAAAGAATAGTTCCGTCAAAGTACCCATGAAAAGAAAAATTATTCAAAACAAAAGGTTAAAAGGTACCATAATAACGGGTACTATAGGAAGTCGGGAAACGGAGTTCAAAACTATTGGCGACCAACTTAAAGCAACTTATTTTGAAATTTTAGATAGATTCGTATTAGAAATGAAAAAAAGATTGTTAGAAAATGGTTCTATTTATGAAGAACTTTGCGCATCAGACCCAAATTCGAGCGAGTTTTTGAACGTTGAAAAAATTACTGCGTTTTGTCAAAACTACAAAAGATTTAATTTTGAAATGGAGTCTCTGAAAAATCAGGTCAACGTTGCTAAAATGTTATTTAGTACCAAAAGCGGTGAGAACATAAACACAGAAAGTTTGCAAACGCAGCTTGAAACCAATGAATATCTTAAACCTCAAAATTTGCAAAATGTTTCCGATTGCTATAAATATTTATTGACATACGAGCAGGCATTCCCAGATCTCGTAAAATATTTCCAAATTGTATTATGCATACCTGTTGCTAATACTATTTCAGAGCGTAGTTTTAGTACACTTAATAGACTCGAATCATTTTTAAGAACAACAATGTCTGAAAATCGATTAGCAAATTTAGCCTTGCTCTCTATAAATAGAGATTTATCTAATAGGTTAAGAGACAATCCTTTGTTGGTTGTTGAAGAGTTTAGTAAAAAAAAGAGAAGAGTGCAATTAATACTTTGAGTTAAATTTTCAAATTTTTAAATATGTAGAAGCTATAAGAGACATATTGGAGGGCAAGCCACAGCTGCCACCAAATTATAAGGGGTAACTAAATTGGTAAGGGCCACAAAATTCTTAGGGGCCACAAAATATTTAGCCCACCCGTGAAAAAACCTTAGAGCCGCTACTGGAGACATCCCGTAGTGTAACCCACCGATTTTGTTCAAACTCGGGGGATTGGTAGACCTTCATGTATCATGAAAAATCATACAGGGAATTTATTCAAAGGGAAACCGTTTTGCCATGGCAACGAAAAATGTTTTTGACAACACAAAATATTAAATTTTCCCATTGAAAATAACATAGGATTTTGACCTCAAATTGATCAAAAGTTGATCAATTTTGATGTTTTAATTGTCAATTTTTATCAATTTTTTCTATTTTTGGCATTTTCGAAATTTTGAAATTTATTAAATATATTCAAAGGGGGGTGTTATATCTCTGGGGAGAGCTATTGAATTTTTTAATTTATACTTAGGTTTCCGGACTGAAACAAAAGCCTAAGTTCTACTGCTAGATTTTTTTCCTTAACTATTTCAATAGTTCCCGATCGCGTCGAAGTGATGATTTAAAAACACTGTTAACGACTACGAAAATTGATTTTATTTACTAGCAATTTTGACCATTAGGGTCTTTCCAACAGAAAGGTTTATACAGTTCTGACCTTCCTCGCTCTCTGGGGTATCGAAGAAAACTCCGCGTCACAATGAAAAAGAGGGGGCCCGATGGCCAATATCCGTTGCAGGCATAGCTGAACGGGCTCGTCTCACACTAAGAGCCCGAGCTCGATTTGAGACTGAGCCCAGGCTTTATTATGATAATGATACGAGCCCGAGAAGAGACCAAAACGTTGGGGTCATTTTATTTGAGCCCGAGATGAGACCTTTATAATATAGCGTATTTTTGTGAGCTTGAGATGAGTCCTATATAGCATAGTGTATTACTACGAGCCCGAGCTGAGATCATATTTTTGTAACGAGCCCGATATGAGACCTTATAATTTTTAAGAGATGGCTGTGTCCGTTTTTGCTCGATTATGTTTCCCTTGGCCACTGGGAGCGTTGTGGCGCAGAGCAAAACGGCCGTAACCGTAACGCTTTCTTTCTCACCGATACGACCAACTTTGATTACGTGCTGTTTGCGCTATGGCTAAAGCGTGAACAGCACGTGATCGCAGTTGGCCGTGTCGCCCTTGTATAGAGCTCTTACCTACTGGGTTAACACGGAATTTACGTAATTGGCTATTTCTGATTGATCCAAAGTAAACTAGCTTCTAGAATTTTCGAAGATTGTTGTAATGAACAAAATACCAGGCCTGGTCGTCGGCTGTTTCGTTTTACTTTTGTATCGTGCTGTGCTGCGTCACCGGCGTGTGTAAGGTAGCCTAGCCCTTGCTCCTACTCCTAGAGGGAAAGGCAATGACCCGGTGGACGGTTTTTATGACGTCACTATGTTAACTTAACAAACAACAACGTGAGAGGGGAGCGCGCGCAGAAGGGATTTTTTCTCTCGTAGGCAAAGCCAAAACCGTCAGAGTTATCTTACCATACGCGATACGGAAGGATAAGCATTCCGAGTAGAGGTATGGATTCTTGATTGAGTTGATAGTTGATAGGGGGTAGGAAAGAAAAAAATCCGATTTAAAAAAGGTGATGTAATAACTGAATATTACCTACGTTATAATATTTGCTAATTTTTGTACTTATTGTTCTTATATTACTTATGGAATTTAATTATTTATCTATATGAAAAAATATTAAGACTTACAAAGTTATTAAAAGATTGGAATGAGTTATGCAAATTCTTATGAGACTGACACGAGCCCTTGTTAGTAACAGAAAAATATATGAGCTTAGCCCGAGACGAGATCTCGTGTTTCAAAAAAATATTTATGAGCCCGAGACGAGCTCTTGTATTTAGGAGAAAAACGTATGAGCCCGAGACGAGCTCTTGTATTTAGGAAAAAAAAACCTATGAGCCCGAGACGATCTCTCGTATTTAGGAAAAAAAACTTATGAGCCCGAGACGAGCTCTCGTGTTTTTGGGGAAATTATTGTGAGACCGAGACGAGACTAAGGCCAAACAAAAAGTTTGGTGATACTGAGCCCGAGACCAAGTCTTGGTGTTCAGCTATGGTTGCAGGTGTGCAAAATGATATGGCCACTAGCAATGGAAATTTTGGAGTTTTCTGGGTTTTATCCAGAGAGCGTGGAAGGTTTTCAAATACAATTAAATTAAATAAAATAAAATAAAAATACAATAATACACTGGAAATATACATATATACAAGGGTTTTTACAAATGTTGGGAATATTACGTAGGGTTACAATTGTTTAGAATTATTTGTTTTAGTGTTTCAAATTTTAATTTTAAGGTTTCAAATTTTAATTTTAAGGTTCAATTTATATTTAAGATTAAGTTTAAGTAATTAATGAGTGCGATTTTAATATTTAACAATCCCCTGGTAATACTGAAAGTACAAAGCCGTTATTACGGAACAATTAGAACAGGGTGTAATCGAAGAGGTCCCGAAAGATCAAGAAAACATTTCCAGGCCAGGAACTTATTATCTCCCACATCAAGGGGTTGTCAGGGCGAATGTGGAAAACTGGAAACGACAAAATTAAGGGTAGCTTACGACGCTAGCTCTCACGCCTACAATGTACCATCATTAAACGATTGTCTATCGCAGGGGCCAAATCTATATCCAAAAGCTACAATTACCTTTTTGAAG